>NW_010106356.1:97474-149398 GCF_000699245.1 Pterocles gutturalis | reverse complement strand
GGAAAGAGGAGAAATCTGTTTTGTGCCAAAAAACCCATTCCCTACAGTTGAATAAGAAACCTTTTTCTTTTAAGACCAAGAAAAATAAAACAAATTAAGAGTTACATTTTAAGTTCTCATTATTGCTTCCCTTTCACAGAAGAACAGAGGAACTATAAGACATGTCCAGGATACTGAAGACTGAGGTTCACTTCTCTGTTTTCCTAATCAGGTGTGAATGATATCTGCTCATATTCTCACCTAACCATAGGGCACTACTGCATGGACACTTCTGCTTATCCCAAGAAGGTTGTTTTGTTTTGCTTAAATAACTGAATAGTGATAAAATATACCATAAATGGAATATATTTGTCTTCATGTTGCAGGTAAGTGCTGCCATTGACACATTCAGTGAATATTCAGTATTGAAGTGGAATATCTCTAGCAGGAAGACCAACCACATAAAACTCTGGGATTCATCATTAAGGTTAGAAACCTCATGAGTAAAAGGTGGAACTGAGGTGAATCCTTCCTACACTGTTTACTTCTGCCTCCAAGTTAGTGGTAAGAGTGAAACTGCTGCCACCCTAGGCTCCCTTCCCTTCATAAAAGGTGCAGATTAACTTTTCTCCATGATTTAACTATTTTTTGTCATATCCCACAGCTGGGGTATTAATTAATGTAGCTCTAAGGGCAAGAGAAAACATTGTGCCATCAATGATCCTAGCATAAGTCCATTAGTCACTTCAGAGAATTCAGCGCTAATTTGCCATGGAGCCCCCAGAGGCAGGTACTGACCCACAGCACCATACAGAAAGAGGGTTTTTTCTCATGAAGTGGTGGTGCATGCGTGAGCGGGGTACCCTGGATCTCCACTGCAATCAAGTGACTTTATTTCCCTTCTTGAAAAAGCATCACCATCCTGCAGCATGTCACTCACACGGGGCTGAAGAAGAGGGTGCTGCTCCCTTAGAGATGAGTTTCATAACCCTTGAGATCCCTCAGCAGCCTGGGCAATCAGAAAAGTTCCCAGATCATGTCACTGTTTTTGAAAGAGCCTGGGGACACAGGAGGAAATTACACACACATCAGCTGAAGCTGATTTTAAAACAAAGCAAGCTATCTGAACAGCTTGATTAATGATGGCCAACCAGTCTTCAGGAAAAGGAGTTCATATCTTGCTAACTCACTGGAGTTCTCACGGGGGATGTCAGCCAGGATACACAGACAGAGGAATAGCATAGAGAGCATTTCCTGAGATACCCAGAAAACATTTCACAGGAGATTAACGTTTCAGATGCAACAAATGTCTTCAACACTGGGGACAAGGTGTCTTCAACAGTGGGGACACGAGATAGAAGTTATGTCTCCATCAACTGAAAATTGGCTATGGAAGAGAAAAGAGAGTCATCGTAAGGCAGATTATCTCTGGTTGACAAGCAGTTAGTTGAAACAGTGTAGCTGGTTGCAATGGGGCTGCCATTTCATTAGTCTCACTCAAACTCCTTTCAAAGCAGCTGATAGTTGTTACTGCCAGACAGACTTGTGGAAAAGGTTGATGTGTCGATCCCTGGTTATTTTAGTCCAGGAACACTCTATTATTCCTAACATATCTCTGGCACATTCCTCCCTCCCACCCTGTGCTCTGTATAGAAACAGATGAGAAAAACAGTTAAGTGCAATATATAGGGGGTACTACAGAAAAAGGCAAAAAAACAATTCTTCAAATAGGATAGACTGAGGGGAAAAAAGGGACAGGCAGAAGAGGTAACAGTCTAACTGGCCTGCTTTAAAATTATCATTCAGAGGATGAGTGATAAATTGAAATAGTTGCAGGAAGTGGGAATAACTTAGTTTCATATGATGAGTTACTCTTGCAACAGAAGCTGCCTACTGCTCATCACAAGGAAATGGATTTGCATTTGCTGAGAAACACTTCTTTCCGCTGTCCCAGGTATTGTTGCCATCTGCTCCTGGACTGAGTCTTGGAGGTTGATGGAGACTCTCTAACCCTGGAGAATCCCCAAATGATGTGTGGAGAGATGGGAACTCATTCCGTTTGAACCTGCCTTGGCAGCAACTTTGCTGCTCCCTGCAGAGAAGGACAGCTAAGCCCTACAGCCCAACTGGGCTGAGGACAAAGGTCAGAAACAGCTTTACATTACTTCCTTGGTCACTGTCACCCAGCTACATATCCTGTGATGACTGAGTAAAAACATACTTTTTAAACGATGGCTCCCAGCCTCTTCCTTCACCAATACTGTATTTTCCTTCCACTTGACAGTGAAATGACAAATAACGTATTTTGGCTTGCTGATGGCAACATGATTCAACAGGCACAGATGGATGGTTCTCCTCTCTGTCTCTGCTGGTTCGTTATACTTCAGGCTTCATTAGGTGGGATTTCTCCTTTTATTGCAGAACCTCAGCCCAGTCTTCACACTTGGCTAGCTACCCTCACCTTTCTAGCCTCAACCAATTCCTCGCTTATTAGGACCTATCTTCTTCATCTTTTTGCACCATTTCATCAATACAAGTACCTGAATAATTTGCCAATTTCAAGTTCATCCCTGGCATTCAGAAAGGTCAAACTTAATCAGTTAGTATAACCTATTGTGACATTACAAATAGGATGACTTGACAGAATCTAACACAACCACTTTGTAATACTGGCAATTTTTAATTACATCAAAGACCACCACTACTTCATTCAACAGCTTCCTTGGGCTTTGAATCAGCCCCTTCTGGAATTAAAGTAACAACATCATGATTACAACTACAAATAACAAATGAAAAATATTAACTGTAGTTTCTTTGAAGCACTATGAAGTTCTAGCTTGCTTGTGCAATTGTACGATATAATTTGTAGCCTGTATACCCCCATAATGTGTTGCTGTCAGAAAAAAGTCAGGAGTTGCAAAAGAGCTGCACCACAGAAACAGACAAAGCAAAGGTTCACATTATTCCAGTGATCATTGGATGTTAGAGTTTTCCAGTTTACCAGACACATTTGGTCTGTCTCGTATCATTGAAATAATAAATGAATGTCTTTTCTGTTCCTAATACGCTTTAAAAAACCACCCCTTCTTTCCAAAATGAAGTTATTCCTGAACAACGCTAATAACATCCTTTTTTCATCTCCCATATTCACTCATCCTGCATTTATTTTTCCACATCTCATATTGTACAGAAATAATTACCATTTTACCCAGCACAAGACCTGCAATTTTGTGTAAGTTCCAGAAAAAGATGGCAGCCCTTTCACAACTTCTCATGTTTCTAAAACTATTTGTCTTAACTAGTACAAACCACCCTTGAAAAAGTTCATCTTACCACAGAAGATATACAAAAGAATTTTAGGAAATGTCTACCGGCATTTAGGGTTTGATTCACAATCAGTTGAAACTGAGTGGCTGACTTCATTATCTGTCAATTCAATATTCTACATATAACACTGTTACATTTCAATAACTGCAAAATATGTAGTTATCAGAGCTCAGGGGAGATACTTTACTGAAATATTTTCTAACTACAAAGACTAGTTTGTTCAAATATCACTGTTTTGAAATATTTTTCAACTTTTTAATCTTAAAGTTACCTTTCATTGAAAAGTTTTGTTATTCTAGTATTTGAAATTTTTTTGGATGCATAGCTTTGTATTTTTTCTAGTTGACAAATTATTAAATGAATTACCAGTAATAACAATAACAAATAAGCAGTCTAAATATGAAGTGAGCAAAGCAACTGTGCATTTAACAATTACAAGACTGTGCATTTCCTGGCTGACAAGACCAGTGCAGCAGATATTCTGCAAGGGTAGACAATTTTCATTGCCAAATGTGGAAAAAAAGATTATTTAAAGTACTAATTTTTTTTCAAATAACGTAAAGTTAAAGCAACTTCAAACAACAAGAAAATATTATGTTTCAATTCATTTTGAGAGTGAACACTTAGTTCTTACTCATTTTGTTCAAATCACTTTTCTTAATTTCTACTACAGAGAAATACAGACCAAAATTTCAGATTCAAATTATTGCAAACTTAAGCCATAAATCTGATGCAAGTTTTGCAAGAGATCTCTCTATCATTCAGGGAGAGCCCTAATCTTAAATTCTGACACTCCTCAGCTTAGTGATATTTGCCACAACAACTCAAGAGGCAGAAGACCTCTCTAGGGTTCCGGGTATGTGCTCTTCTGGCATCTCCATCACCTGCCTCTGCTAGGGGCTCACAGCTACCCAGTTTGACCCCAAAGAAGGAGTGCCAGCCAAAAAACTGCTGTGGGTAGATGAGGTGTAGTGGGAAGCAGTGATATAATCAAACCTGTCGGCTACCTACAGCTGCAGTTTAAAGGTACCCACCTTGGCATAAAACCTCAAGGAAAAGTGACAGCTCAAGAAGTATTTACCCACTTCAACTGTTCCAGGAAAACACAGTTCAATCAGCAAATTAAGCCCAAGATTAATACACTGAGTGAAGTTTGCTTTTGAAAGCCTTGCAGTCTATGAGAAAAGACAAAACAATTTGCATCTTAATTTTCATTTGGGACCAGGCCAGTCAATGTCAATGAGAATTGTAGGCACGTGTAATTTCCTTTTTTCTTTTCCCCTTCCCTCCACCCCCTCCAATCAGAAGAGTTTTCATGTGCTTTCAGGCTCTCCTTTTGTTCTACTACAATAAAGTCCCCAAACAATTGACAGGTCAAATATGTTCCGTCTTCTATTAGTGTAACAGCTGGTGCATGCCTCTTAAAATTCCTTTACTGTCATCTAATGCATGCCTTCCCTTTTGAAGAATTTCTAATATGATTCTCAGTTCCACTTCTTTACTGTTCTCTTTACATTATTTTTAAGACTAGATGGGTCCACACCGGAGACACAGATTCAAATGTCCATAACTGTCTCATTTTCAGATCTGGAAACAAGCATCACTAGATTCTTTCCCCCAATGGGTGAAATTAAAACATTAGTTTGAGCAAGAAAACCAATGTCTGCTGTTTCTTGCAGAAGTTTAGATCCTAACTCAAATCTCACTTTTCCAGCAGAAACTTCATACTGCTCAAAAAACCACCACCAAACAACACTTCAACACCCTAATGTGATGGATGTATGTTTCTTCAGTATATTCCAGACCCAGCAAAATACTTGAACTCATGCCAACCTTTTAGTGGGAAAGTAATAGTACCTGATAACCTCTTTATGCCTCTTGGAAGACAGAGCCATTGTCATCCCCTGGTCAAAAGTAACACTACTTTAGATGTTTTCCAAACAGCTTATAATTCACTGGAAGGACTCATTGTTCTTGACATTTAAGATAGATATAGGCTTAGGTAAAGCCTCCAAAATAATAAAGGACATTTCTTCAATGGTAGCTTCTTTTTTAACATTAGAACTGAAGCCTGTTGCCACTCTAATAAAATTACAGAGCAAATTTAAGCTTAACAGGTGTCAAGCAGCCTAGGGGCAAGTTTCCTTCTTGCCCTTCTGGGAGGCAGAGCACAGCACCCACGGTGCAGCAGGACAGAGAATAAAGGAAGCTTTCAGACATCCCAATTCAAGGCCATTGGACTTCTGTCTGCAACATAATTTAGACAACACAAAACCTAAGTTAGAACTTTTCTGAACTCTACCCTGTTGTGGGCTACAGTGCTGCTAAGAGTCAGTCAAGTACTAAACGGCATTGTCTACACCTGACACGTTGTTCTCTCGCCTTCCTAAGGCCACAGGTTAAAAAGGCTCTTTCAGAGGTTCTTCACAGAGTGTCTTTGCCCTGTCCAGGAGTAGACTTTTGGAAGCTGCCTTATATCATTTCGGTCTTTTCACACAGTATAAAGGGACCAAATACATTGCAGTTGGTCTTTATGAGCTCCTTCAGAGTATATTCAGATAGGATAAAGACGCAGAGGATCCAAAGTTGACCATGGGTTAACCCAAAACCCACTGAGACACGTGAAGCAGCAGAATTCACTGACTTTGGTGAGTTTTGGATAAGGCTCCACACACTCCTTTAATGATATTTTCTATTTCAAAGTATTATAGCTATTTCAGCAGATGCCCAGCATATGTGGGCTTGATGGAGTGCTAATCCTATTACAAGGTGATGATTAGAAGCCTATAGCTTGTACTTCCAGATGGTTTTTAGGATTTGTAGACCACATATGCTCAAAGAGGGGAGAAGGAATGTTTGGGAGCTGTCTGGGTGTGAGAGTTTCATAAGGTATTTGCAGAGTTTTGAGAGTTTCCGGATAGCTAGGGACCACAAACCGTACATACATTAAACAGCAGAAATTCACAGCACTCTTGAAAGTTGGAAGACTTTACCCAGCAATACGCAGACCTGTTAATACTCCCACTGGAATGTGTTGGAGATCCCAGCAACTCTTGGCATGGTACACTTGGCAATCAGCCACTCAGCCTTCTTTGCTCTTAGTAAAGTATGGAGGTCTTGTATTCATTTTCCCAGTCTTTCATCAGAGTGAAATGTTCAGGTGACTTTGCTTGTTCCATGCTGGCACTGTAGAAGTAGTGATCCATGGGGGCCACAGTAGGGATCTCACTAATTTCCTGGTCCTGATTAACTGGAATATGTTGATTATAATCCACACTGAATTCCAAAGATTGCACAACATCAAAGCTCAAAGTTCCCACAAAATATTCCTAAGGAAAGAAAGGAACAACTGTTGATAAACATTCCTGCATGTTATTGTGGAATCTCACAAGGTTTGATAATTGTCAAGGCTCCAGCTGCTGAAACTGGTGCAACAATCTCAGCTTCAGTTACAGTAAGGGCTAGTCCCCAAGGAGCAAGGGAAAACTGTGAACTGAAGGACCAAAATATATTCCAAAGCTAGCAAACCAGAATGCCAACGTTTACAAACAGTGGCTATTAGTAACATAGACTACAGAAAGAAGCTTGTTTGCTCACACGTGCTCAATCTTTTGCAATGCTCAAAGATACAAGCTCGCAAAGAAAAAGTAAAACAAATACAATGTTTGAGGAAGTTATCAGAAGGGTTACTCTATATCTATCAGTTTCACACCTTTTTTGACTTACCTGTATCAACAATGTTTCATAATTAGGTGGTCAGTAAATATGTCTTTATCTGAGAGGAAAAATAACTACACTGAAAACATGGAAAAAGAGAGCCTGGAAACCATTTTCAATAAAGCATCAGTAACTCAGTAAGGTTCAGTTCAAGCTTATTAGGATTAGATGTAAAGGCTTTAAAACTGGGTGTATGGAAGTAATAAGTGCTAGATTAAATTAGATTAATTTTCCACAATAGATGTCCTTTACTGAAAGGAAAGCATTGCTGCTGTCCTTTCACAGCAGTATCAGCTATTACAATACAGCTCTATTGGCTGAACTGATGCCAGTTTCTAAGAATATCTCTGTAATCATTCTCCATTCCACATTTTTTGTTACCAAGTTGCATAAAGAATAAGTTTGTTCTTGAATAAACAAAACCAAAAAAAGCTTTAAAAAATTATTTTAAAATAGTATTTAATTATTGTCTCCTGCATTGGTTTTAGAGATGTTGCAATATATATGAGTTGGAAGAAATATCAGAAATACCTTCTTCTCTAGTAAGGGCATTTATTGTGTTACAGAATAATCATATGTATAATGTTACAAACACCAAAACTACATGAGAGAACCGTCTCTGACAATATTATCCTATACATGTTGTATAGGGGCTGATACGGTAACACTCAGTTAAAAGATTTTTAAAGAGAAGGGAATAGTGAAGCAGTGGTAGGTACTACTGACCTTTGAGCCTGCTAGCAAACAGTCTTAAAATGTATCTATTTGCTCAGAGCTCATTTATACGTTTTGCTCTGTGTGTGTCAGGGTTATCACACTGATGCTTGCTTCATCTGGTGAGACCTCTGTTTTCTAAGCATAGCCTTGCAACTAAACCCGTCCATTCAGATGTCTGAGTCTTTATGGAGTACATCTAAGTTCGAGAGACATTACGGAGTTATAAGGATATTTGTGTCACTAATCTTGCTGCAGAATCAGTCTGAGAGGGAACAGATTTAAAGGAATACTGTACTTTATACTGCTGCATTGTGCCAAGAAACCCACTTTTATAAGTCTTAAAATTTTGTAGTCTATAAACCAGCTCTTCCTTACTGATGCATTGTAAAACATCTCAAGTTTCATTTTTGATGATCAGAGCTTTTCCAGTTTCCATTACTGTTAACTAACCAGTTGTAAGACTGTTTGAGGCATAGATTTTCCTGTTACCACCCATTTTTTCCCTTTTGTCGTGCAAAGTCTCCAAACACCCTTTGGATTCATCAATACTTTAAGTATCAAAGCACCTGTTAAAAGAAGTTTCTCATTTAGTTGCCACAAAAATTCATGGAAAGTCTCCTGGCAGTTCCAGTGGGAGTGAGATCAGACTGCTCCAATGCATGAGAAACTGTCAGCCTAGGTAATACGTGAGTAATATGTGATATCTAATTAGACTTCTAGAGCACTAAAAAGGACCAGACCTTCTTTCACAGAACTTGACTACTGATTTTAACAGCAACAGGTCTGGCTGAATGGTAAATGATTCTTCCAATATGCTGAAAAGGGAACTACGTTTGATCCTTCTTCATTTCCATCTCACCTCATCTACTTGGGCTGAAATCTCCCTAGAAGTATATAGTTAAGAGGTACAAGGAGGTGAAAGAGGATTTGCACTCAGCTTTTGCTTATACCACCACAGCTGATTGCTGTTCCTCTGACCAGCTTTAATGGTGTCTTATGATGGAACTGGAAGTGCCAGTGATGTTATCAGCAGCAAGTTTCTCAAAATTAATTTTAAAAGCCTTCTGAATGCAAGTCTAACAGGAAAACAGGTGGATGAAGCAATGAAAGCACTATACTTCTCTCATTAGAGTGGTCTGAATCTCTCTGAATTTAGTAGTAAACTAAATTTAAAAATTTAAATAAATTAATTTTAAAATTTTTTATATTTTATTAGTAAACTGTCATCTTCTCTTTGATGGAAGTATGTACTAGTAGTATAAGGCAATGAAGGAGTATAGGTATCTAACTGCAACACAGCAAGGTAGGCTAAATGCTTGATTTTCTCAGTGTGTAGTGGGGGGAACTTGGGGTGAAGCATGTTGTTAGACCCTCTGTCTCCCAAACTCAAGCCACCACTAAAAGAGGATTACACTGATCCTTTAGGCAAAGCAACAACTTTCATTGCAGGAAAAATGCATCTGCCTGCCTCAAGGAGCATTGTCCTGATTTGAAAGGAATGGCTTTGTCTGAGCATTCATGGCTAGGACAAACACACAAGGGAAATATTTGCCTTGTTTTTAAGGCTTAAGTGTTGCAGGCAAGTTTGTAAGGTCTATGTAGAGTATGTAGACAGATGGATTTGCCACAGCAAATCATACAACTGGGGTATTCACTATGGAGCATAGTCGGGCTCTGTACCTTTGGTCTTTTCAGACTTTTAATTATTACAGAAGTAAAACCATGCAACTATCCATTTACATTCCTCTTTGCCAGATAGCAAGAAAAAATCCTGTTCTGAAAGCATTTAGGTACAGCAGAAGGTATGCTCCTTTTAAAGGATCCCTCTTCAACTTTGGGCCTATGGTAAACAAACATGTCTCTAGTAACTGTCATTTTCTACCATGTTCTTGATATAAGAAGACAACACCTATCAGCCTAGTTTTACCTGTAATCACAATGAGGGGTTACTGTTCCTGTTCCCGCCATTTGATAATAAAGTGCTGTTCATACATGTAGATAGAGTTTAAGAAGTTACAGTATGGGACTATATTCCTGGGAAAATCTCTAATCTTTGACACTATAGGTTATGTTCTTGTAAACATATGACCAAACAAAACCTTTGTTATACTTGTACAGTCTCTAAAGCAATAAGGTTCTGTAAACAGCTTATACAAAGCATCCCTAAAATATTCTCAGACAAAACAAATGCCACTGTTTCATAATTAGGCAGTTGGTCTGAATCTTTCTCAAGAGACCAAAAATTTCAAACGTTCAGATAACTTTGCAAATATAAGTTTTGTAAACTTTAATTTCCCATAACTACTTAAAATTAATTTGCATATACAATCTGGAAAAAAAAATCCAATTGCTGCAAGGAAGTCACAGGAAGTATTGAGGGCTGCAACGGCGTCTTGCAGGCAGTGATTGAATCTACAATGTATTTTCCAGAATTGTGTGGTTTTGCAAGCCAGTGAGACACAAGCATGAAGCCTAGGTATCAGTTAAATTTTTTTAAGTTCTGAAAGCAGAACTTGGTGGAAGGATACACAGACTTCAGTAGGAGACAGAGTACATCTGAACAAAGTACAAAACTTCAAGTGGCCGTTTAAGTTTGTAAAACACTTCTGGCAGGGATCTTGATTTCTATTTTGCAACAGCACCTAGTACAGAAAAATCACATTCCTAACTGGAAGCTTCTAGTCACTATAACGTTACATATAGTTCAATAGGATGGAAAGTTATAGCATTCTTTATTAGAAGATACTTAAAGTGAAAATATAGATCTTATTGTATATGCTGCCATAATTGATGAAGTAATTTATGATCTACTGAATAACTACAATCCAGAATTTCTACACACAAATTCAGATGATCTGGGATTAGCCTCCTGGGAAAGTAATTCCCAAGAACCAAAGGTAGTGACTACAGAGTGTGACTTCAGAGTCACTTAAGAGTTGGATGCATACCTATTCCCACAGTTTTCAAATCAGCCTCTTCGTGTGTCTTATTTCAGTCTTATGCTTTAATTCAAACAAAGCAAAAGCAAAAACTCACATGCACAAACAAGAAAAACAGGTTTCACCTAAACATTAGGCACTTCTGGGCACATTCAGCACAAAACTTCTGTTTTAAGTTTGTTGTAGCACTTGGTTTTTCAAAACCACCTTCATTGCAGTAACATACGGGTCAGATGTTCCATTTTTTTCATTTTTCCAGAACAAATAGTTATTATTATGAACTTAAAATTTCCTTGCCACAAATATTCTCTTAAGTTTCTTTTAGTGACCATTGCAGTTAATCTCTATAATTCTACTCACAACATGAATTAGGGATATTTAATGAATATATTGCTTTATTCACTCAATAAGAACTTCAGATAGAGCTGGAGTTAATCGCCTAGCTGTGAAAGTCTAGTCTACTAACTTTCCTTGCCAGCTATGAGAACATGAACTTCATAAAATCAGACATAAAACAGTTGTTACTCAAAAGTCAACTTTAACAACAGTTACCACAACACAGGATTCATGAAAACAGGGGCTTTTCCATTTCTGAATGTGACGTGGAGGAATGCATGCAAGGACAGAATTTTAAAGTTCCAACTTCAAGAAAACAATGCCTTTATCCAATACACACCTCAAACCTGTATTTGTCTTCCTTGTTAAATAAATGTTGTTTCTTTCTTCAAATCATAAAACTTATTTTTGTGTAAAATAGCCAATTTTCACAAATAATGTTTCTCAAAAATGTCACTTCAGAAGTTTAACAGTTGCTCCATGAGGTCAGCTGTGAAATGTCTGATACCTAATAAATTTGAGCTACAATCATCTTTTTTTAATTGGAATAAATGAAGTACTAACATCTTGACAATTGAAAGACTGTTACAAAGACGTTTCCTCTAGTCCATGAGTACAAACAAACACTTCAGATAAAGTCTACATGGCATGAATTTCCTCCAGTGGCTCTTTCACTAGTTTTACAACAAAATAGCCTTAAATAAAGCATTTTGGGACAGCTCCAGTACTACTCCAAATTAATGGGATTTTAAAATATCAAATCACGACAGTTACATCTGCAGACAGATGATTAAATCTCACCTGTTTTATATAATAGCTCAGGTGTCCAGAGTGCTACTAGGAACTGGGGAGAAGACTAGGTTCTCATCATAAATGCTCTTTCACTGTCTATCATGGCTTCTAAACTGTGACGGTTCACGAACATGTGCCAGGAAAAAAGGCTTTCCAGTTGGGATTTGAGGAGTAATTTGATAGTTGCTCTGAAATTTTGAAGAAAATTCTAAATAATTAGTTGGCATTATACGTCTTACTCCAGAAGTACAGCATTTTTCACCATTTGTGCATCCTCTTAATCCTAGCAATTTTTCTTCTTTCTCCAGATGAATTGGCTGTTGCTTTCTGGCCAGTACACATTCCTCTGAGGTTGGATCAATACATTGTGTTAGACAACCTCATAAGATTCGCTGGCTTCCTGAACTATTTACCACTCCACAGTACAAAAATAAGATTTTCCTAAATATTTAGACACCGTTAATAGTAATAAAGGGTTATTGAGTTTTGTGGGTGAAGTCAATGTTTTACATTAAGACAGATCACTCTCAGACAACTTCTTAACAGTTGGGGATGATATCCATCACTATTTCTATTAGAATTCATTGCAGTCTGGGCAGGAGACTCAGCTGAGAATATTCAGATCTGAATATGTCTTGCTCCTAAACCTCTTACCTATAAACAAGCTATTTAATAAGAAAACACTGCAGTAAGAGCTTTGAAACACATTGGCAGGATGGTTTGGGAGCATCTGGAAGACTGTACACCACTTATCTAATACCTTTCAGAAATACTAAACACATCAAAAGAACAGGTGATGCAAAACAAGAGTATTAATGAAAAGGCTGTGACAGTAATTATACATAGGCTATCTCCTTAATATACACACAAACTAATAGTGTAAAGGGGTGAGTATGCCAAGCTGGAGCTGCTAGCACATGCTATCAACTAGCACCTCTTCTGAACCAAAATATCACAATGGATTTTGCATTTCAGGTCTTGCTGCTAGACAGGCCAGTAATTCTTATGGGAGGGACTTCTGCAACACATAGAAAGTAAATTGGAACAGAAGGTTGTTCTGGAGAGTAAAGAGGTAGACACTGATGCAGTTATAAACACTTTTAGACAACCAAAGAAACAGATAAAATGATGAAAACAAATCTTTCTCAATGTATGGTATGGGTATAGAGGAGTTCATTTCATAATCAAAGACAAGCCTTTCCTGAGGGATGGGTTTTGGTTGCCAATCAGTACAAATAAAAAAGATTAGGTGTACTGATCTGCCAGGTACAATCCTGAACGTTCCCAGAGGCTCCTACTAGACCACATAGGCTGAAAAATCACAGCTGGAAAACAATCCTCTCAAATGGTATTGTATTTGAAGGTCAAAAAAGCAGCTGTGAAATCAGACAGTGCTGAATTTTACGGTACAGAAGACAAAGTACTACCTTCATTATAAAAGCAAGAAAAGTACGACAAGAGCAAATCGTATCAACGTAACAGGAAAAACAGAAAAAATAGCATGATTTTTAACACAGATCCGTATACATACTTCAGTTCTGATGGTTCAGACTCTGTAGATAATAGTTTCCTTTTTTGTCTTAAACACTCACCAGTTGATAACAATGGTAGTGGATTCTGCAGTTTAGATTTCTGACTCTCCACGGTTAACTTTGCTGAATCTTCTTTTTTCATCCAATTTTGTCCTCTCAGAAATCAATTAAGCAAGTACTCACACCTGTACAAGGAGGTTTCACCCAGGCCTAAACATTGCTTGTTTGAATGTAGACATCAGAATTTGTATCACATCAGTTTGGACACTATAAAAGGTAAAAGCAGGTTACTCTCAAAGGTGAGTGGCAGGGAAAAATGGCACCAAGGGACAAAAGGAACTGAAGTCACTCATAAGAGGGTAAGGAGGGATGGAAAGAAAGACTTTTGAAGCTAGAGTAAAAAAAAGCTGAAATAAAGCTGTCCTGACAGTATGAGTTCAGAACCACAGCAAAGAGCTAGGAAAATCTGAATTCAAGACCTGGCTTCCTTTAAAAAAGGACACTTTCCCAGTTGGGAGAGTAATATTGATGGTCTTCAAGAACTGCTCTAAGATCAGTAGATAAACAACAGTATATACGGCTAACTATTACTAACAATTAATTACAGTTATTATTGCAGCATGACAGCTGGCATTTTTAGTGTCCAACATCAGATGCATTTTAAGAATCTGACTCGTACAATAACACACAAATAATTACTGAGCTATATTTCAGGAATGTGTCAGGTCCCTAAATAAAGGTCTTTACTTACTATTCTCAGCGTGTAAGACAGTCTCCCTACAACATTCTTCAGCTCCCATATCAAGATCTATCTTTTTCATATGGCCAGAAATTTCACCTCTTCTCTCTCACACTGTAGTGTCAGGGTGCTTATTGTACTTCTCATGCCTCTGTTTCTATTATCAGTCTTTCTACTATAAGCAGGTCAACTTATTAAGGATCGAGGCATTTTACAGACTTAAACAGAAGAGGATGTGTAGAATTTGTATGAACTCCAGTTCTCTAAAGACCAAGCTTTGCAAAGGTTTCTGGGCAACTAAATTCCATTTCAGTGTCTAAAGAACTTAGTGCTCACAGCCAACAGTATCTGTATCTGCTTCTTCTACAAAATTCATGTTGGTGTTAAATTTGCTTTTATCAAACCTTGAACTAGTAGGTTATGGCAAAGAAGAATTAAAGACCTTAATGAAATTGGTAGCTATCCACTTTTTGTAAAGCCTACTGCCTCTAATCATAAGATGTTTGCCAGTAAAAATGCTACCCTTAAAGAAATAGGATGAGTGACATAGGAAATAGAGGTAATTATACAGCTGGCAGTTTCTAGGACTGGAAGCTAAATAATTACCCTACACTGGATCAGCTCATGATATTTTCAATTACTACAAGCAAAAAGAAACTCAATTTGATACATCACATAAAAATTGGCACTTCTAGAATCGCACCACAGCATACAAAAACCTCCAAACTTGACTAACACGTACTAGTTAAGAAATTTTCCATACACATAAAGTCTTCCATAGCAAGCTGCAAGAAGTAGTGAAAAATTGCCACGATTAAATATATTATTTTCACATACATAATTTTGACTAATTATTCCAGTTTAAAAAAAAATGACATTTCAATCTCAGTTGAGACTGCAGGTCAAAAGAAAATGGTACTACTGCATTTCCTCTGAAAATGTTCTTCGAACATATTTTGCAGAAAAGCAAAACTGACAATTTTTCACATGGCATTTATTGTATTTCCTCCTCTTCTCTCCACTCTCCACTCATTTTTCTTTCTTTTTTAAAGGAAAAGTTGAAAAAAGAAAAAAGCCTGAAAAGAAATTAGTAGTGAAAGAGAATATGAAAAATCTCCTTTTCTTATTCTTAAGGCATTTATTTTCCTAAAAAAAAAAAAAAATAGAAAATTAGATTTCTCTTCTGTTTCTGACACACTCTGCAAAACCATTGTTGAAAAGCTGTTTAGAAACAACATGAAAAGTTTGGTTTAGAACCCATAATCTTTTTCTTTAATAAATATTTTGGGCTGCCATTTAAGAGCAAATGTTTTTCCAACCAGTTCGTTATTTGTAATTGTATTACAAGCTTCAATTTCTCATACATTTTATACCTATTGCATAAACAACTTACTTATCTACCTAAAATTTTAATGTACAATTTTTAATATGTTACCCATGTATGTTGCAGTAAGAGGAACTCTTCCTCCTAAATGGATGTATGAGCAGCTTGAAGATTTAGACCATGTGTTTCATCATGGGTATTAGCTCATCACATTCAATCTATAATCGAAAAAAACATTTTTAGTAACACCAGAAATTAATAGAATGAAAGAGCCTGACTGACAGCTCTAGTGACCCATTTTCTTTATTATTCACAGGAGAGGGGTTGTATAAACACCTGTAAGAGCTTGTCTAATATTAGGAAATTGCTCTAACTAATAACTTGGCACTAGCTCACCATATGGACATTCTTATTTCACAGTAAACCTGCCATCACACTATTTAATTTAATCTATAACCTAAACTAGCGTGAGCTAAAATGTAAGACAAGCATCTATGTGAAAGTTATTGCAGAATAATGATTTTGACCTGAGATCACACCTTGATTTATTTTTAAAATTATTTCCTCCAAAGACAAGCCCTAATATGAGATTCATCTTTATATTTTCCAACTGAGACCAAGCCAAGCCAGCTGCAGAACCAAAAAAGGAATTCAGCCTCAAAAGCCCCTTAGGAGCCTCTGCTAAAAAAGCCACCAATCAACCTGATTCTCTTCCCCTTCTCTTCCCAGATTCTGGTGAGTTGCACATCCCTCCATCAGCTCTCCTGCTGATTTCAAACAACTACCCACAGTCCATGCTGAAACCAAGGTAAGATATAGAGAACAGCCTACCTGCACTTAAAACCCAGGCAGGGTAAAAAGGGACCCTGTTTCACCCAAATCTTGCTGTTGGGAGGTGGGAAATGGGCAAAACCCTGACCGTGTTTCATGGCATCCATCAGACTGCAGACCTGAACTCATGAAAATACCTTTTCAGTACAAATTACTCCACAGGAACCACAGTTTTTCCACTGCAACACTTAGGGTTGCCATGGCAAGGTTATGATCGAGGAGATGCCTTACAGTGCAGCCTGTGTAATAGCATAAATCTCTTCAATCCTGATCAGAAGTAAAGGAAAGTCAGGGCAGGATTTTTGTAATACAGACCAACGGGACCACAGCATTTTCCTGAGTACATCTACATGGGTGTGTGGTAAAGGGTGCTATTTTAAAAAGCAAGTGTTCCTGATAATTCACCACTCTTGGCAATATTTATTGCACTTAAGAAATACCTTTGATGCAATGCCTCATTATCCATGTACCAGAACATCTCTTTTCCTGCCAGCATTTTAGAAAAAAAAAAAAGTTTAAAAAAAAAGAAACAAAACCCCAAACAAACAACTTCTGATAACTTCAGTGAGATGGTATGTTCTTATAAATAATTCTCTCTTAATATATCAGTCTAATGAATATGCACAAAGACTTGGCATATCTATTTTCTCCTTTTTAAGTCACATTGACCACAAGGCACAAATGTGTTCAGCTGTAATTAGGAGAAATGCCTTGGTCCAATATCCATGACACCTCTTAGAACCACAGGAAACTCATCTGTTCACTGCTTCACAAATTGCCAGAACATTTCACAACATAAGATCAACGAGCAGCACAGAAAAAGTTCATCCAAGAAAATGTCCTTGATTTGTCTTTGATGCTATTTGTGGGGTAGTATTTATTCTTGGACTATTGGAACATTTTTTCACAAATACACTTTTTACAACAGGAATAACATTTTAACCTTTAAATGTACATAAACATATGTACTTATTTATATATATATAAAGTTTAAAAATACAACTTCTTGATCAAAGATGAAGAGAGAAAGATGTCTCTGAAAGTGCAGGGAGATTCTTGCAAGTTAAAACTAGTATCTTGCTAACATTTTTAAAAGTCAAAGAGCCTCATGCTACCTTAAAATGAACCCTATCTAGTGAAAATTCAAGTCATAGCAGTTCATAAGGCAAATTCACTCTTCCAAACATTATTTAAACCAAGAAGCCTTGATACCTTATTCACAACAGTTCATTAGTCTGTACTGTGTGGCTAAGTTTTACAACCACAATAATAATAGTGAAATAGTGAATAGTGAAAACGAATAAACCTATGATTAACAAAATAGTGACCTGGAAGACAATCAAAACCATTGTAAAGAGATGCAACATAACAACAAAGTCTAATAAGGGTGTTCAAAATCATTACTTGAACTTATTTTCTCATGTATCTCTGATTATTAAAGACTAATTCTCTTTTCATCTCTTGTGATGTGAGAAGTATAAGAATACATTGGTAAATCATACATATGAAACGTGTGTCTATTATCATTCAATTGAAGAGGGTTTTTTGCTTCTTTACAATTTTGTGATAACTTGGCCTGCTAAGTTCAAGAACTTGTCATTATGTTCCCACCATGCAAGTACTCATACAAAGTATAAGCCATTTCTTTTTCACAAGCTGCAAGTATCTGAATTCTTTTATTGTAAAGCAAAGTATGAATCATCACTGTGGTCTTTTCATCTCCATTCTTTTTACTCCAGTGCCTTGTGCAGGCAGGAGTACCTTGCAGGTAATAGGAATATCTTCAAGAAAGCACAACATATTTTATCTTTCCAGTTTTAGAGGTACTTTTTTATCAGTAATACCCATCTTTTCCCTCAATCTACCCGCTCAGAGTGTTACTGCTGCTAAATATACAAATCTGTGATTCTGTGTTCCACTATTCAAATGCAACTGAGAGAAAGATGTTAGTGCTAGTTAGCAGCAGATGTTCAAACTACAAATGCACATAAGTCACCTTCAGTATCCATAACTCTCAGCAGAATGTAGGACCATCAGGGATTTTGCTTCTCTGTTGAGCTTGGATGCTATGTTCAGATTTTTAACATCATCTACTAATTTCTTGGTCCAAAGGATACACCATTTTCCGCTAATATTTTTCCCTTTTCTTCCTCCATGGTCAATAAAGAAAAATAAACAAAAGTCAGAAAAGCTATCCACTCAATCTTGTAGATATTTTTCACTGACTGGATGAAGATAAGAACTAATGCAAATTTTCCTCCATTGATCATCTCACAGTTCTTTAATTTTTTGACTAGCAGTAAAATAATTAATGTTGACCAGATATTTACATTTTACATTTATTCCAGATGAAGTGATGTTCATTTCCAGACCAACTGATTCACAGTACCTTCATTTGCAGGCAGTTGTGAGCACTTCCATCATTTTTTCAGTTTTTCTCCCAACTAAATTACTAGAGACTTTCAGTCAGAAAGGAAAAAAAAAAAAAAAAAAAAAAAAAAAGAAAAAAAAGAGGAAAAGAGAAAAGGAAAAACTAGAAAGCAAAGTGGTAATTCAAGTAAGAAATCAGATCCCCACTAATGATAAATGCTTTTCATTTTCAAATTAAAATCTCAGATGCCATTCATATCTGTTTAACTTCCTTTTTTCCTCTAAATAAACTTGTAGACAATAGACAACTGTGACGTGGCCTGCCATATCCATTACCTCATGACTGTGTCAGGATCAGACCTGGAGACCACATCGTGAGTTCCTCTCTTTCCAGTTCTGGGAAAATTCCCATTAGAATTTAGATTCTGCATCCTCAGTTCAAGTTTCACTCATCTGTTTCCAACACAGTTGTATACTCAACAAGTTTCTGTTTGCTTCTTGGCAGCCTATTTCCTCTGAATCTGAAGTCATAATGTCAGGTTTATGACATCATACTAATTTCCACAGCTCCAGCACGCCATGGCAAAAACATAGGCTTATAAATTTCACTAAAGGAACAAACAGAAGAAAAGAATCTGGCCAGGGGAAGAAGGAGACGACAATTTTGAAAACAACCAATGTGAAAAACCTGCATCTTAACTCATATTTTAAGAATCTTGGAGTTCTGATTTGAATCGTAAGGCTTAGTGCCATGGCTAAAGAAGCAAAGAGAGAACAGAAGTACTGGAAAAAAAGAAAAATTACTTTAAAACAACACTACATCTTGTCATCACTCGACTGTGAAAATTTTCCTTGAAGTCAAGCAACTGGCATGTGTAATCCTCTGAATATACATCATCAGCGACACAAAAACAACCTGTATTTACTTCCTACAGGCACAGCCAACAGATTTTTTTTTAATTATTTATTTTTAAAATCATCAGCAGATGTTCCAAAGCAGGGGAGAATAGTCTACACATTATAAGTACATTCAGTCATCTCTAACAGCTTTCTTGATCAGCTCCATCTCCTGAAGTCTAAGACAGTAGACCATAAACGCTCTCTGGGAAACTTTCCATATTCCTAAAACAGTGAGTCATTCAACAGTTGTTTTAAACAGGATCTGAAAGGGTGCCACCATTAACACTAAGGTCATCTCCGAGTGCACACTAATGAACCACATAGAAAAACGCAGAGATGTTCACAGTAGATTGTTTAATATTTCTTGACATCTCAGTACTTATATGGCCCTCACAACTTTAATATGAGTGTCTCAAAATCATTAATGGATTTTACCCTCACATAAACCCTGAAAAATGGAGTAATCTACATTTTGCAAATGGAGAAACTAAACCAGGGAGTAGGGGAAAAAAAAAAAAAAAAAAAGGAAAACTTTTTTCAACCTACAGAAAGGACATGGTGAATTAAAATGTGGTCAGAGATGTCTTGAATCTTGTGTTTTGAAACTTTATGAAAACATGATAGAAGACTAGATAATGTTTGCCTGAAAATATTCAACCTCCAGAAGGAAAACAAAATTGCAGTCTGGCCATATTTTTATAAATATGTGCATTCTATGTATGTTGATGACCTTTCTTATATATAAAGCTCCCTATATTAATGAAAATTATTCTGTGCCTAACCCAGGACAAGGTAACCAGGACACTGTTTTATCGTCGAACGTACCAGATATCTGTGTGGTTTACCACTGATCATTCTTACTACAAGATCACAAAAAGTCACAGTCCTGTTGGGTTTCAGCTCATATTGTCCAAATCTTTCTATCACACAAAGAAAGAGACTGGCTTTGCCCAGGGCACTCACAGTCAAAGAAAAGTGTAGAAGGTTCAGTGTCAGTCCTGCCTTCAGGACGTGGAATATATTCACTATCTTCTCAACTCCTGTGCAGTCTCAGCATAGCCTCAAAGTTTAGCCTCCTACTTCTGATGTTACAAAGTCTCCCATAGTTTTAAAATCACTGTCACATTTAGTTTGAAAACTTCTAGCAAAACAAGAAAAAAAAAAAAGAAGAAAAACATCATAAAAAGTAACAGCATGTGTCTTTTTCATGATGTGTGATTTATTCCTTTGTTGAGACCCATTCTCATATAAAAATGAAGCTGAAAACTGTATGTTTACACTGAGGAGAGTCACAGAATTTAAATACCAAATAGTATCAGACAAATAAATATTACTTCATGGAGCTTTCACAGACTACCTCCTGGGCATGGCATTACAAGGTCAGTAATACTGGGGAGACAATAAAGATCTTTGATTCTCTTCACCTTCCTTCTGCTAGCTAGTTATGGCTCTTGTTTTGCATTCATCTTGACAAGCTAAGCCATCTAAAAATCAGGCTCCTGGACACTTCTATCATTCCCAGAGGGAAAAAAAAATAGCATATACAAGGAGCAATTCTTTCCATTGTAAAAGACTATTTCAATATAGACAGGAAGAATGGATATCTAGGTGTTTGTTTCTGTGACAGTTTGACAGTAGATCAATGACTTATTTGTATTCTACCTTTCAGCTAATCTGAGGCTTGATCAATCCCTTCCCAAGAAATTAGAGGGACATAGCAGAAGCATATTCTAAACTGGCAACTTTCTGGTTCCAGCAGTAGCCCTTTTCAACCAGAGATAGGAGAAAAGAAAAAAGAAAAAAGAAAAAAGAAAAAGAAAAAGAAAAAGAAAAAGAAAAAGAAAAAGAAATGCAGAGGACTGGAATTACCTGATTTACATCTTCTCATGAGATATGCCTGGATCTATATCTATTTTTTGAAAATCTATTACCCAAACTAGGAGTTAGAAAATGGTTGCCATAACTGATGGCATGTACCTTGGACAACTCATTGAAATTTGCAGTAAGATGAGTATAAACTTCATTTAAATTTAGAAATTTAAAACAATTCAGTCTCATTTCATTTTTAGCTTTAACAAGCTTGAGTATTTCTGTTGAGCTTCCCAACTTTAGTAGAAAATTGTGCTCTTATGCTTTGACAAGTATGAGAATAGGCTGTTGCCATAGGATTGCCCATCCAATTTCGGTGTCCTACGTATTTTTGCAGAGCAAAACGACAATTTTAGCACACGGACATGTGAGCGTGCATGCATATAGTTCATCTCTCATCTGTGGAAGGATGAAATAAAGCAGCTGAAGTTTGTCCCTCACTTCGACTGGTTACCCATGAAAAAACAGCGCAGGTTGCTGGGAGGAAGGTGCGCAGGAGTGATCCCGCACCACGGCGTGTCCCGGGTGCCCTCTCCTGGTCCCGCCTGATACAGGGCTTCTCAGACAGGAGGTACCCAGGCGAGAATGCAAGGGAAAAAAAGGTGGTTCACTTAAACTACAAGCAAAATACAAGAAATTGTTAAGCGCAAGTCCTAAAGTCTTTAAAAATAGATCTCGAAAAAATGCGTTCCTTATCTTGTCCACCAAACTTTAGCAAAGATTACAGCGAAAAATGTTAAGGGGCCAGAGTGGTTTTCACTGAAGTCAAATGCAAAATTTTGCTTGATAGCAGTCTCAACAGGTTCAAGTCTCATATGGTTTCCCAGCATTACAATGCATACATACTATAAACAGAATTAGCTTAAAGAAAGGTAGGATCTTATATATGCGCTAACTAATCACATCCCTGTACCACCATGATTTACTTCCCCCAGCAACAGTGATAAGAACAGGTGAGGCTACAAGGATGCAATGTTCCTGTATTCAGGTCACAAACATGCCTTAGCAGAAAACTTAAAACTGGACAGGCTAGGTCCCAGGGATCATGCCAGTGATTCTGTCTTGGAATTGAAAGACACTTTCCAGCCATTCTGCACTGAGGATCTGGAGAGGAAACTGAGTTTTCTGAAATAAGGACATGGCAACTATTAGTGATGAGTGCAAAACACAGAGCTTTAAGCTCAATGTTTCAAGAGACAGGATAGGCACGCTTCCATCTCAACCATAATATTGCTTCACAAGAACAGAGTGTCTTAACTCACATATGATCCAAGACCTTTGTGTGTATGTGTTCATAGGAACACTCGTTAAGTCACACAATTGCTGACTCACCAAAGCAAATGAAGAGAATTAGAGCAGAAAAGCTCTCCTGAACAAGCTGGAGGCTCAACAGGATTGTATGGTTTGTAAATACCATGCTAGCTTTCTGCTGTTTCTTTGGAGAACGTAATGCTTTCGTTTTATTTAATTACTTCTTCACAAAATCACTTGCAATGAACCAAAAAACAAAAATGGGAACAGAGTTTGTATGGCCAACAAACCTCATGTGTCATATTGCTGCAAATGGTGCACTCTGACAAAACCCCATTACTCCCATTTTCAGGGCACATGAGAAGCAACTTGAGCCTGGCTTATTCACAAAAGCTATATCTGGATTATATGACTATCCATGTCCATGACAGATTCATGTAATTGTGTAAACAGACTGGGAATGAGATCTCCCTCCCTTAGAATCTCTCTCACCATAACACCACTCAATTAAAAACTGCCTAGTATCAAACTGTCACATCATTTTTGGTGATAATTTGTCTGTACCATTTCTGCTGTGAAGTAATGAGGAGCGGGAAAATCAGAAATAGCATTCCGCAGAGTTGTGGTGGTGTTGAGGATGCTGAAGAACTACTGGACAGCTGATCTTTCTACCAGGTCTTCTCAGGCACTCTACAGATGAACCCCAGCTATCAATTACCCCTTTTCACATTTTTAGTAATGTGCAACCAACTATGCATGCCTACATCATGCTTAACTTTTCAACCCTTCCAAACCTATCTTGCTTATTAATCAAATACACAAAAGCCACAGGATGGTTCCGATCACCGAAGCAGCAGCAATGTCTGCTCTAGTGGAACCTGTAGACACACTTTACACTCTAATCATCATATTTTCACTTTTCTCTTTGTAAGCACAGAAAAGTGTCTGTTTCATCCTTCCAGCCTTCCTTTAAAAAACTTCCTATGATTTTACTGACATCATAGAGCTGTGGGACCAAGAGTCTACACCTCTATCCTAAATTAACCTAATGCTTAAAAAAAAATATTGCATTCTCATGAGATATGAGTGAAATGATGTTTGACAATAGAAAATTACATAATTAGGACTAGGTCTTTATGTGGTTTGATCCAAGAGAGATCTCTGGAGAATTAACTTTGATTTTCAGTTTGACACATCCCTGAGGGGAATGAGTAGATTGAATAGACTCTGACCAGGGTTTCTGGCAGGCTGAGGAAAGGGGATGAAGGGGGTTAGAACTTGCAGAGGGGGCGTCTTCCGTCACCACTGCAATATGCCTCTGGCTAGACAAACATTAGGATAAGTATTATAAGGAGTAGGCTGACTTCAGTGAGTTTGAGTTGGCTGTCAGAACACGAGACAGCATTGCACAGTACACTCCTGATATTTTCTGTTGCTCGTTCAGCAGCAAGTGACATCTGTTCCTGTGATTATTGTGCTAATTCACAGATTCAGTGTGCTCTCTAATCATAAAATTAATTTTAATAAGTTAGAACCCCTATGCATGCACACTATTGGGTACAAATTAGTGGGCTTTTCTATTCTCTCTTCAAATGAAGGATATTGTAGATATTGTCTGAGGTTATTAGTACCTGCATAAGCATGGACTTTAAGTATTTGGATAACATTAAATCTTTGATGTGCTCTGTTATCAATCTGATCTCCTTATGTCCCTGATTTACAAGAATTACATTTGGTTAGTGTATCCCTTCTGTTTCTTCCATGCTCCAATTGCATGGTACTAGGACAGATGTTTAAGTAATTGGGAGGATGTTTATTAGGGGATTTTTTAGATAAAGTCTCAATTCATGGGGGAATAGGACATTAAGCAGCTTATTCACTTCTGTGAACATTTAATCACTTATGATCATAGAGATGAGAGCCACTGCAAAAGTCAGAGCTAGACATAGACATTTAAGCAAAAGCATGAGAAAAGATACAAAAGAGAAAAATGCCTCAATTTTTTGTTTAAAAAATAAGAATTTTTTCATAAAAAACTTACCAATTTTATTATAAAGTAAGTTTGCAGTGCAAAAAATACTTCCTTTTTCTTCCACGAACTGTAACGAAATTCCCTGTGAGGTATACAAATGATGGAGTAAAGAAGAAATTAGCTTAGCTCCAAGTCAAACTATTAAATACTAGAAATCTTTTGCCTCAAGACACTGACATGTCAGAGATTAAAAGCTTTCCAACAAATTTGGTTTCTTCTCCCCCTTACATCCCACCTCACCTTGGCTCAAGGTACACCTGGTGGACTCAGTTCATCCCAGGCATATCACTGCAGGTTTCAGAGATATTTCATTGGCCACTGCTGAGTTCAAGGAAAACTATCTATATTCAGTATACTCTCACTGTCAAGACAAAATTGAGCTTGCAGCAACTCTGAGCTGTAGTTTACAAGCAAAAAATATGTTAGTGGGAGAAGGCAAAAGGATGATGGTGAAAAGTCATCTTGAAGATTTAATCTTGGGCAACTGCAGATATTCATTAGTCTTTCTGAAATGACCACAGGGGCCGGGAGGGGCAAGAACACTGTCGGAAGGATTTCCATCTTACATTTTTCCAGTTACTAACCAATGCCACATTGCCTGCCAACCAGTGCACTCTCAGCGATTGTCTCCTCGATGTAAAACAAGTTAGCCTAACTTCACTGGAGTCTTGGCAAACAGTTTACACAAAGGGAGGGTCTCCCAAACCTCCTCCCCACTATTTTCCTCATTTCTTCCATATTCCCTTTTCCTTCTTTTCTATTCTTTTCTCCCTTCATCCATGTTTTTCTTTCTTGGGGAAGGAAAGGAGGAAGGATTTTCCTTTGACTAATCTGATCTCAGGATCACAAGCACATTGACACACAATACACAAGCCCTGTGTGTAGACTACTGCATCCAACAGAGATAATAATGGAAAAGTTGCTTCCATTTTTTTCCTGAAGACCTGGAATCTACTTCAATCACCACCAAAACAAGTACCACAATTACTCCCGTGCAATGGCTCTCACACATGTTTGGAAAGCAAGCACTATCACTATTCCAAATTGCCAGCTCTTGTTATATCAATGAAAGTCTTCTGTGTGTTTGTTTTCCCCTTAGAGCCACAGCTTCTGAAAACAAGTAATTGTTTAATGATCTTTTATTTTCATAATGAAAGCTAAGTGTCAAGCCCCTGTGCTTCTGGAGAAGAGCTTGAAAATGGGACTTAAGGGAACTTAAAAGGCTTTATAAAAATACCCTCAAAATTCAAATAAAAAGAAACAAAATAGTGTGTTGTTGTTGTTGTTTTGATTTTTAAGCCTTAAAACTGAGCATGAAGACAACTCCGCAAAAAAGAAATAAAGTGCTAAAACTACAGATGCTAACAGGAAGCATCAAATAAATAAGACTTTAATCCTATTAGGACTGGATAGAAGTGTTTTCAAAAGGAAGCTTTATGCTTTCCACAACTACATTTTGCACAGGAAGTATCCCAACCCCTACCAAACTGCAACTACAAATTTAGTGCTGCTTCCCCACAAGAGTTGCAATCTTATCCATAACCTCCTCTATGAGATATTTTCTCTCTTTGAAGGCATCACAGCCTACAGTTCCCAGATTGCTATCATGCTGTCCCCAATAGGAGATGCTGAGGTATGAAATAGACTGATTAACTGAGCCCAGAGCAACAAAAGAGGTTGTAAAACACAAGTACTAAGTAGTGCTGTGAAACAATGCAACAACTTAGGGCCATTAACAAGCTGACCTAAAATAAACCATGAATTTCAGGATGACTTGACAAAAAACTTTATTTTTTTTTTCCCTTGGCAAAAGTGATGCATTTCCACAGAAAATATCAATTTTGCTGTAACCACAAATGTCTGTCAAATCATTTCAATGGAAAAGTTTCCAACCAATGCTAATCGTTAGTCACTTGAAAATGTACACCAAAATGTCCTTTGTTTTAGTGTACATCTGCAGCCAATCAACAGACTAATTTGAAACAAAAGAAGTCCATATACAGTTGGAAAAACAAAAAGACCAGCCAAACTGAATAGCTGCCAAGAATGTTGCCTTGAGAGAATATCTGAATGACACCAAGATATGTTATTCTACACTAATCTCTGGAGAACCTCTTTTGATTGTGATGAATTTCTGTGCTGTATCATACTTTTACGCTCTATCACAGTTTTACAACATTTAGGGCTACCTAAACCTATGACCACCCAACTCCATCTATCTTATTCTTCAGTAGCTTTGATTAAGGTAGACTCATTCTACATATGAACTTTTACCAAAACCAAAGGAAAAAAGGAAAAGAAAAAAGAAAAAAAATAAAAAGGGGGGGAAAAAGAAAAAAAACACAAAAAAAAAGGAGAAAAGGAAAAAAAGGAGAAAAGGGGGAAAAAAAGGAAAAAATGGAGAAAGGGGGGGAAAAAAGGAGAAAAGGGAGAAACGGGGGGGGAAACAAGGGAAGAAGGGAAGAAGAAGGGAAGAAAAAAAAAGGAAAAATAAGAAAAATACCTTTCTACTAGGGCAAGCTTTGTGGTTCTGAAGGATCAATCAGCATACGCTGGAAATCCCTCAGACACACCTAATGTGTGCTGCCTGACATTCTGTTTAGAAGAACAGTGAATTTAGCAAAAATTCCCAACAAGACTCCACTACCATCCAGTTGCATGGCACATGACATCTTATAGCAAGCACCACGAATTTCTGCCAGTCAATCAACAACTCACTTGCTTTGCCATCCTACTTCTTTTTGTCTTGAAAGTCCTTGCTGATATGGCTGTTCTGTACTAGTTTATAAAGACCCCTACAACAGGCATGATAAGACAGAATATAATACTGAGAAAAATCAAACACAGTTCTTAACCACAGGGGGGATCCTTCCCTTTTGGCTGTAATAGGGGAAAAAAAAAATATGCTGCGTCTGGAGATGTTCCACAAAACTTCTCAGCCTTGTATTCCCCATGTGAATTGAAGTAATTTCATACATAACCTACGGCACAAATAATTCAAAATCAAAAGACAAGAAAGCAGCACCTGACCTAGAAAGGAACCAGCTTTTATTTTCAACTAACTTTTAATGACAGTCTAAATGCTTTTAAAGTCATGAAATACAAATTGAAAGCACAATGGAGTAAAAGTTACATTCAACATGCTAAAATGCTGGTTATGAAAATGTAAATGTCTTTCAAAAAAAGAGGCCATTGTTTGAAAAAATAACCAAACAACGTAAAATATCCCTTGTGGGAGTTCAAAATTTCTTCCTTGCTCATGTCATTCTGGCAAAAAAGAGATCAACTTAACTAATAAGTAAAATGATTGGCAGCCTCTTTTCTTTCCCAAATACACCAACCATACGAAAACAAATGTGAAAACTTCACCAATCTAATCAGGAAGAAGGAAGATGAGAATATATGAAGTATCTGAAGCTGCAGCTGTATCTCAGGTAGAAATTGCTTCAGTAGCCAGCACAATAAAAACAGGATGGTCTATAACAATTTGGAGCATCAACATGTAGTACGCATCCATCTCCAAGAGCCTTGCAGTATTTTATTTATGCACTGAGAAAAAAATCAGATATGCAGCTAACTGTCAGAAATGGAGACTGAACATCAGAATAGATGTTATTTTCCAAAAGACAACCAGCATTCTAGCATGGAAAAAGAAACCCTCAAAGGTCACGCAGTTTCTAAAACACATCCCATGAATGATAAATGATACTAAAAAACATGGCTCTTGTTGAAATGGGAGTTAGGTACACCAGCCCAGGATTTCTGTGAACGCGTTGGTAGCAGAACACTGAGAATGTCATTTCCTGGGACAAGGAGAACACATTACAGGATCATTACAAAATTTGGTTTCCTGATCTGGTTGTTGACGTGTTAATTTTGAGAACCAATTAAAACTTGTTCGTGAGTTAGACAGCATTAGGGTGGCCAGTCAAGAGGATGATGTTTCTCAAGCTGTCATAGCTTAGGCCACTCCCCAGCACTGGTGAGGTGTCTGAAAAAATCCCTGTGTCAGGGACCACGAAACATGCCAGGCCTATTTTTCAATTCTTCTTCCAACAGCTGCCTTCTTGTCTCTTCCCTTCCCTTTTCCCTCCCAAAATACTGTGATTCACCACCTCTCAAGTGGCATTCATCCATGGGACCTGGCAGGATCAATCAAATACTGAAACTCTGCTTTGCTATTTTGAGCCTAGTGATTGCACAGGAGTAGCAAGTGGGAGCACAGGGAAGAGATCTGATGAAACTCTGCCCAACAGCAGTACTTGAATCACAAATCAACTTTACATTCAAATCAGCCAGGCTTTAACATTTATCAAGGTCTGTAGCAGTTTGGAAAGGAGGAGAAGGGTTTGGAAATATGCACACATTTACAAGAACACCTTCCAAGAGAGCAGCTCCCAAATAACATTCTCCTTTATAACCTGATTGAAATAATCATCACACAGTCAAGCACAGTTTGTTGGTTACACTCAAAGCAAAACATGCTTCCAGCTGTGAGAGATAATTACTGTTTATTGACTGGCTTTTGAGGACTTTTATGCTATATTTAGTTGTAGGGCTGTTTGGTTTTTTATTTGCATCACAGGCATTGATGAAAAAAGGCTGTTGCTTAGAGCAGTCAGCTGTTTTCTAACGATTAACCTCTTATTTAGCTTCAGAATGTTTCACCTGCAAATGTGCTGGGACTTCAAGATTAATCCTGGTAAAATTCCCATGAGTGCTCTGTTGAACCAGTAACTGTATTCATCAACCTTACTTGCTGATAGCACTTTGTTCTTCAATAGTGGGGTTTTTTTTTTTTTTTATTTGAGTAGCTTCACAAACACCAGAAAGGACAGTTAATTATAACCATCTCACTATGGAGGGAAGATTTTAGAAGTGGCTAAACTCATACTCCATCTAGTTAAGTGTTCCTGCTCTTTAGAGTGGCCAACACTGTTGCTCCAGAGGCAGAATCAGAAAGCAGAAAACAAGCACAAAGGAGTTTATAACCCCTTCATCTCCAGTAGTTACAGTAGTAGGTTTACACTCTTAAGATATGAATTTTTAAATCTCTTTCAGGTCATTTTGCTTGAATGCAATTTCTGTTAGCCTTTACCTTTATTCCATTTGTTCTGTAAATGATATAAGCAAAACCCAGAGAGGTGGTCTCAGATGTGACAAGGCCTGTGAGGGCACTCAGGGAAACTCTGACTGTCCAGGCTCTGCTTTCAATGTTGTCTTCCATTCTGGTGTGATGTGAGGACAATGCAGCTGGAACTATGAAAAAATGTGGTTGCAAACAGTAAAGGTCAGACTACAGCTCCAGTGCCACAACTTTGGCAGTTTCAGACACAGGAAAAGGAAAGGAACGAAGAAGGAGCAATGAATCAAAATAATTAAAAAGTTTTACTAAAATAGTCTTTCTTAAATCAAGATGTTTTCCTTTGGAGCTGGGCCTGAAGTTTAACTCACCTAAAGCTGAAGCATTTAATTTTTGAAGCAAACAATGTCACAACTGAAGTGCTGAAAATATATTTCTTTTCTTATTTTGTTTTGATGAATTGCGCCAAAGATTGTTTTCAGACAAATCCAAACCAGTTCCCATCTCCCCCAACCTGTTTAACATATTCATTAGAATACCAAATGGACTCACCAGAACATGCCAATTGTAAAACTCATCCCCTGTCTGTATAGAAAAGTTGATCATGTTTATACACAGCTCTGCAGAGGACACATGACTAATTTCACAAATAAAATAGTCAGAAAGCAGCAACGAGATCAAGCAATAAGAATGTTGACTGTAAAAGATACAAGACCACTGGGTATTAAAGAGGACGGAAAAGCAGAGATTGCCAGGGATTTTGAGGATTATTGGAGTCTACAGGAAGACTGTGGGAGTCAGAATTTATTATGTCCTCCTTGTGAATTAAGAGTTCAGAGTCAGACAACATATTGTAGAAATGTATTTTCAGAGCAATATTGCTATCAGCAGGGTAACCTCATAGTGGTCCAGTAGATATTCTACATCCCCATTGCTATGTACAGCCAGGAAAATACAGAGAATTAATATGGAGTTGATTTAAGGCTACTGTGAGGAAAAGAAGTTTGGAGTCTACTTACAGAAGTTTTTATGTGCATTGAATGCAAAGATGGGAGCAACAAACAGAAAAGTGTGTTACAAGACAGCCTTCTTGCTCTTAAAAGTGACAAATAGTTTGTTTTGCAGATTATTTAAGCATCAGACAAGTAGGGACCTAAACTTCCCTTACCATTAAGTTTGGGATCCAGCCTGCCGTCTGGTTCACTGTAGATGGAAAGGTTTATTATCAAACTATAATCTCAACTGTAATTTCCTATTTGAGGGTTCAGGTAGCAAGCAGGTCTGTGAACCAAGTACTGTTCTGAAAAGGATTAAAGTTTGCCTAAGTCTGTCTCCCACTGAGTTTAATGGAAGCCTTACATTAAACTTCAGTGGAAGAAGGATTAGAGGAGTGCTTGTGAAAAACATACCCTAGGGCAGAGTGAGATTAAAAGATTCTTAACACTATGCAAATTAATGTATTATTAAAATTAGTGGAGTGTTCAAAACCAGATTCAAGTTGATTTGTAGGGTAAGGGGAAGATGCATCATAATGTTTAAACTTAAGAAGAATAAGCAGACATTAATAATTTTAAGGCAGAATATGCTGTGCAAATAACCACTTTGAGTTCAATCATGCTTGCACATGTCACTGTCACTGAAGTAAATAAGACAGAACTCAAAGTCAATGGGTAGTTATGATTATTCTAGTGGAGCAATACATGTAGCCTTCCAATAGTGTTGCTAAGAGCAGAAAGAGGCACAAGCCTTAAGGCATATTCTTTAAGATTCTCTGTAAAACTAATTCCAGTCAGTTCAATCCCTCCTTAGCAAAGCTTAAAAGAGCAAAAGAAAAGGTCATCAGGTTTTTTCACCTCTAGTGCCATAGCATTGTTCAGTGCTGGTTTCCTAACCACAACTGGTAGCATCAAAAGAAATACGGTACTATTAATTGTGGCCCAGCAGAACACATCAGGTGGAGTACTGACATCTTTCTCCACTGTAAGACAAAACACAGTGTACTCTCTCTACCACTTAGAACTTCTCCCATCTGTTTGCCAATCTTGCATTTTTTGCTGTTTCCCCAGGTTCACATCTTCTTTTATTTTTTATTTCTAAGATTGCTTAGTTTTTTGTCTGTGGCAGAAGTCCTAGAAGTGTGTAAGAGTGTATAGTCTGCCTTTTATACCAAACTGAGAGTCAACTTTCTGCAGGGAAGAAAAAGCTATAACATCCCTCATAGTTACTGAGGTTTATTATAAAAGCTTTTCTCTTCTCTGTGACGCACCCTCTTCTCTATTGCTGTGATCACATTCTCATTGAAATCAGCCGCAAAGATATGACCTCAACGGGAACTGGAGCAGGATCTGCAGTAATCAGTAATTAAGGCAAGTACTTATGTTCTTGGGGGCAGAGAAAAACAGCTTTTGCATTTACCCTTCACATGCATAAAGCAGCTAGCTGCTGTGGGGGCTTTGCACACTTCAGGAGATTTATCAGTAAATGCTCTTGCAGCTGTGATAACAGCACATCAGTAATGACTTATGCTGTCTACTGGTGAAGGGGCAATATGCACTTCAGTACTATTAATGAGCTGTTGCATTATAACAAATCCATCCCACTAGTTGTTGGCTCATTTTCAGTCACAGTCTCTGATTTGTTCCCCACCCCTAAAATCTACAGGGCAGATGTGCCACTAAGGGAATCATTTAAACATTATGAACACCACACCACATAACTGCTTCAAAACAGGAACAAAAACTATTCTAAATATTGCATGTTATGCTCTGGCACTTATTTGACAAACTCTGTGAGAAGAATTCATGATGTTAATCCAGTTTGCAGTAGGAAGATGTCCACATCATCAGCAGTAACCTCTCCTCAAATCACCAAGAAATTAAAAACCTAGAGAACAACCTATTTTCACAATTGGAGATCAAAGCTGAAATTACATGTGAGAGTACCTGTGTGTCTCTGTAGGAGGAATAAGAGAAGGCAGGGGTGGCTTTACTGCTTGTTCATGCTGTATCTTGCCTTTTAAAAAATTACTTGTTCTAATTCCCAGTGAAGTAAACTAAGTAACTCCCATTGTCTTAAATACTGAATCTAGTCCAGGAAATAATTTCAGAACTTTTCAGCACCAGTAAATTAATTCAAGAAGATGAAGGAAGAAAATAAATTGCACAAGAAAAATATTAAAACTAAATTCCATCTTTTGGTTTTAAAATTTAGGGGTAGGATGCTAGCCTGTGACTCCGAAAAACTGCCTTTGGTTCCCTGTGCTATTTAACTTAACAGAAAACTTTTAAAGAAGGAATTGAAATTCAAGGATCTTCAACACCTCCACTATCCTCTGATAGTTGAGCCACTTTTTCAAGAATAGCACATGTACAGCACATGTACTGTAATCCCACATACCATAGGGAAGCGACTGCATCACATCACCATCAAGTGCTCTAACCACGGGACTGTTGTGTAAACTGGAGGGCCATCACCATCCCATCCTTCTCCCCATGTTTTTCTCATTAATGACGAGGCTCCCGCTACACTCCATGTAGAGCCCAGTCTAAGAGATATACCCTGACTGATATCTGGATAGGAGCCAGGTCATGGAGGGAATGCACAACTGGTGTTCAAATTCTGCCTGGATCCACACAGAGGTGCAGCAAGTTGCTCTACCATAACAGAAGCCATTTGGCACATGCATTACTTAATGGGAACAAAAAACTTCACTAGCAAAGGTGTCTGTAGGACTAGCTGTGCAGGTAAGAGGTTAGCCTTGGATTTGGGCATCTACATTTCCTCTCTGTCCTAAAATCTTTTGCTCCTATCAGTCCCGAGCTCAGTTTCCCCCATCACAAGTGGAGATACTACAATTTCCTAACCTAACAAAAGTGACATAAAGACAAACATGCAAAAAAGGATCTGAAGTCCTGAGATGTAAACAGGTGTTAAATTTATATTAGACAGAGAAATAAGCTTAAGAAGTGCACAACTCTCTTTCTGTGTGAACCTCAGTGAACTTCCTCTTTGGATTATGCCTTTCTTACTGTGTTTACAGGAAACAGAAAAATGATTGAATGGAAGAATACTACTTCTTAAAGGCTTCAGTTAGATACTATAACAGATAGCTTAACAGATATTTTAATACCTCTCTGACTAATGCTTTATTTCCTAGTAAATGTATAAATATATCATTGTTAAATAAACAGTCCTCTAACTTCTTGTAATTACACACAGCTGCAAAAACCTGTTTGCCCAAAAGTCAGGAAACAACACAGAACTTTTTGCCTTTTCATATTTTCCCATATCGCAAGGCAATTCATCCTGAAGCTTGAGCTGGTATAATATAACTTTTTCTTTTTTTTTCATCATTAGAAATTGATTTCTTTTTAAAGTTTTATGGCACATTCACTACAAATGATACTTATATTTTGCCCTTTTCTCAGAGATCTTTGACTAGACAAAGCTTTTCACAAAGATTTTAATTAAAGCAAAGAAGGTTGGAGGTCAAGGTTGACAATCACAGGTGTCAGCTTCCCATGATATCCAGAAGTTCATTATCTGCAGACAGCTCTGCTATACTTAGACATTTCAGGCAGCACATTGATTTAAATTGGCAGAAATGTATTGAGTTTCAAACAAGAAAAAAAACAAGTAGGATCATAAACCCATAGAAGCCATTTAGAATGAAAGATGGCCCTAAATTAAAGCCTTGATCCAGACTCCTGACTGCTGCTGAAATTCAGATCCAATTCTATTCACTCAAAAACTAGTGATGAGATCCATACAAATACCTTAATACATATAAAATATTTTAATACACACAACTTCTTGCCTGGTTTCTTTCCTTAGAATGAATGAGATGAAAATCCCCAGTCCAAACTCTCTATAAAATCTGGGAATTTTTTTATCCAACTCCATATTCTGACAGTTTTTCCCCTTATTTGATCTCTATGCCAAAAAAGAAGCAAGACTTTGTTTTCCATGTAGCCAAAAATTTAAATGTCCAAATGTAATTGAAAGAACACCAACAAAAAAAAATCATAATAAAAAAACCCACTTCCTTAAACTCATTTCAATGTGTTAGAAGAGCTGCTGCTTATCTGTTAAATAACACACTACTGCAAAGGTTTGTTTCTTGTTACCGTATAGACACCATTATTAAAAAAGGGTTATTTTGTTAAATACAGATAATTTGTTTCTAAGCAAAAATTTTAAGAATAATGAATTCCAAAGACAAGGAGAAGCTCTCATCTGTTTTAGATAAGATGGTCTTTGGACCAACAAGAAAGAACCATAAACGTTCTTAAGTTAGTTGAGCTGTAGAGTTTTAATCTCGCCTGATCAGGGCAAGGCTGTGAATTTTGTCTCACAAGATACTCACATTTTGACTACACAATCCTGACACTGCCTTTCTCTAAAGTCTCATATCTGCTGCAGAAATGCAGGTCGGAGATGGGAGTGCTGGGACTAAAGAAGGATAAATGGAAGAAAAGCCTGTGGGACTCTAATACTAGAGCATCCTCTTTCACTAGCTCCAAAAGTTCACACATAATACTCCCACTGCACAGCCCAAGAGGATATGGCTGACAAATTCCAGGTGCAATAAAAACCTTTGGAAAGTATCTCAAAAAAGCAAATCCTTTCATGAACTCTGATTCTTGACCTCTGTCTTCCCTTTGGAAAGCTGAGTAATCACAGTAAGTATGTAACAAAAATTAACTGGGATTCATTCTCCTGGTGTAAATACTGAGTAATAAGAAAATTGCAAATGTTTCCAGCAGCAGAAATACATTTTGATCACAGGAGTCTTCTGTAATAGATAAGCCAGTCACTGTTTTTGCCAGATGCATAGAGAACACAGTGGCTGAAATAAGCTCCAGCTTTTAATATCCAGTAATATATTTCAACAAAATTCTTTCCTTTCTTTGTATTTTGTTTTAAAGAAAAAGCTAAACAGCATCTTTCTGCTAATATACACATTGTCAAATAGAGTTTTAAATAGCTGTAGATTGCTTTGAGCTGGAGTCTAAAGCAGATGGAAGCCAAAATAATTGTTGGGAAATGAGGCTGACATTCATGTTTCCTGACACATATATATGAGGGCAGACTGCAGCATTCTTTTGCTGAAGAGCTGGGATTTGGGCCAGAGAGCTGCAATAGTCGGGTTGAGAGGACATGAAGGCAAAATGACGCCATACAAGGGGAATATTGCGTGACTTCCACAATCTAGTGTAACCACAGGAACAATACTACTTCATTGCTATTATTTATCAGAAAAGGAATCTGGGCTTCTTTGCTCAGACACTGAACTTTTAGACTTTTCTCTCTGCTTATCAAAGCTCCAGGGATCCAGGACTATCTACAGCTAGTGAAAGTCCTGCTGTTTGCAACCTAACATTAACGGGATATCAAGTTCAATGTATTAAAGAATTTGGTGAAATATAGAACATTTTAACAATGGATGTCCAAGTTGTTTTCCTTCATTCATTATTTTAATCACAACCACTTTCTTGAACAAGTCAGAGAAAATGCTACATTTTCCCTGTTCCAGGACCAGTGTTTCAATATCAGATTATCCCTTGCAGAAAATAACAAAAGAGCTATGATGTCTTTCTGTCGATATATGTGCCAGCTATCTCACCAAGGCAGGAAAAAAAACAAGCTACATTAAAAATCTATTTTGTTAAGATACAGTCTGCCTCAGGAAAAAAATTATTGGGCAGAAGGTTCCTCCAGCTAACATGGCCTACGGCATTTAGAAACTGACTCTTACACGCTTCCCTCAACCAGGGATTCCCAAAGGAACTTTTCTACCCTCGCACTTTGTGCCATCTGCCTCACAGTCACATGAGCAATACATTCTTCCCATCAACCAAAATCCCTCTTTGTGCTCATAGTCTCATGAGGACCAGATGTTCTTGGGTCTCGCTAGGCCTAAGCCATACAGACACAGCTGGCAGTAATCTAATTAGGCATAAACAGGTCTCATCTCTCCTTAAACAGACATTCATCTTATGACCAACTGGTATGTTCAGACACCTTGAAATTTTCAACTGGCTATTAACTTGCTTTAGTGTCAATAAGAAGATGGTGTATATGTACAGGTTTATATAAAGGCCCTTCCTTCTGTAGATGTCTGGCCTTTAGGATACTTGCCAAGACCACAAACATACACCATAGACTCAGAGGCCTACACTTTTCTCTGTTAAAGCAACACGCGCGTACATCACTTCCTCCAAACTCAAGTCGGTGATCTAGGAGCTAGATTACCTTGTTACAGTTTTATCTCAGCATTAGCTTACTATGAATGCTACAAACATACAGACTTACTTACAAGTTTACTTGTTGATTCAGTTTGGGCAGGAATCATCATTTTTTTCTGTTACTCTTTGCTTGTTTCCTTTCCTTTGAGTTCTCCTTTCATTCTGCAGGCACTTACACCACTTCACAAACACCCTTCTCTCCAGCCTGTGTGATGCCCTTTCTGACGGCCACGTTTCTGACACAGAGCTGACACCACCTGTACTGAAGGATACAGGAGCGCTTTGTTGGTCAGGACAGGAACAAGTTGCACTTCATCCTCTGAGCCCGCAGATGGGGATGGGGCATTGCTGTATATTCCAGTAGGCCTGGACAAACACAGACATAACCTCTATGAACCAGAGCTAAGGAAAAAAAACAAGTTGTTCTTTCAGAGCACACTAGGCACTCCGAAGTAGATCGCTGGCTCAGAGATTTGATGTACCTTATCATTGCTGTTGCATTTCTGGGTGCCATCATTATTTCTGCTACTTTAGCATTACCTGGAAAGTGCACACTTTCACTGAGCAGGGCAGTCCTTGCCACTGGTTATTCAAACTTTTATTATTTCAAAGCTAACTTGACATAACCCACTTGTGTTTGAAGAGGTCCCTGAACTCCAACATAAGCCTTAGCTACTGTAGACTGCAATCTTTCAGGTGAGGCAGGCTGTCATGAGTGCATAAAACATACACTGCAACCCCTCCACATGGTCATCGTAACTGAAATATTTTCTTTGAAGCACTGTCTTTATTTAAAATGCTAATTACATCACTTCAGCTGCACTGAGAGTGTTAGAGAACCTGAGGGAGAAGCACGTGCCAGCCAACTCCATCTATCAGCAGGTACAATCCTTGCTTTTCCTTTGAGAGACTGATTTGCCAAAATTTTCCAATGTACCTTATTCCCGTATTGACTGAACAGCACCTAGAAACCAGACAGATGCTGGATTTAATGTATCTCGCATTTTTGAAAATGACACACGCCTTGGTTCCCTATCACACCCCATTTCTCCTAGACAGTTATTCTGTTGTTTTTACTGCCCTAGTATTATTTATATTGGAAAAGTATGAAGAAAGGCATAAAAGCAGAACAGAAAAGCCTATTAAATCCACATCCGACAGGTGTAAACACCTGGATGAAGTTTAAGGAACTGAAGAATTAGGACCGGAGTGCTCAAGCCGTGAATAAAACAGGAATCAGAGCTGGCCAGACAATGTTCCAGCACTACATTTTTCCACTGGGAAATGGCTCTCACTGAAATGTTCCATGGGAATGAACTCATTCAGAGAGAGATCAGCTTGTAAACTGACTCCTTCCTTACCCTTAATCTCAGAAGTCTTCCTCGCCACATAACAGGGAGCTGAAAGCCTGGAAGCACCCACAGACCAGCCTTCAGTTCTTCCATAGGTTGGATTCACTAGTGCCTTCTCTCAAAGTGGTCTGGGACCCCAGGCTTCATTGCACATCAACCTAGGCTCTGCCAGCTCCTTGGCAGATGGCTATGGACCTGGGAGTCCTCAAGACAGGAGCCTCTCTGCCTGGCTAGCTCCTTTGCCTTTTTTTTTCCCCCAAAGATCAGAGGCTGTCTGCAGGCCGGACCCTTCAAAGAAAAGACAGATAACCTTAGCTGCAATGCAGGTGCAGTCCTGAAACCTCTGAATTTTTATCAAAACAGAAAATTCCATAGCTTCTTGACTCCAGCAGAGAAAAACCCCAAGCCCCTTGCTCTGTCACAGACACGGAGATGTCAAAATTTCAGTTGATCACACGGAAAATACCCTTTCTTGTGGCAGCTCCGTAACTGGGGAAATATCTTACATCTTACCTGTTGCAAGTCGTACTTTGACAATACTTTGCAATAAGAGAGCTGAAAGGTCTGAGCATGAGGTGCAGGACATGGGGCAATTTGCCTGTTCATGACTTGACAGTTGCCTATTGTCAGCAGTGACCTCTCTCTGAGCCGACACAAATTCTCTCTAGCTGAGCAGTGTGAGTGCCGATGCTGCTCATCCTCTTAGGAAGATGTGGTGTGAAATCAGGACTCAAAAAACCCAAAACTAATCACCCTTCTGTAGCTGAGGCTGAGGAGTGACCCTGAAATCAAAAAATGCTTGTGAAGTGAGAAAGGTTTCTATTGTGTTGATTCAAACATTTGCAGGTAATTGCAGGCAATCTGAATTCCATTTCAAGGTTAGAGGAGTTTGCACAAATCATTCTTCTTTAAGAGAAATCAGAATAAACATTGTTTAGAGAACTTAAGTATTTATGACTGTATTTATAACTGTTAATTGTTAACTGATGAACTGAATTCTGCATAAGGTCATGTTTTGAAATACGATATGGAAAAGCAGTAAAGCAGATTTAACAGCCCTAGGGAAAAAACCTCCTAAAATATCAAAACAAAAAGGAAAACAAAGAGGTGGAAGTGGTTTAGGTCAAGGGTAGCACTTGATGAGGACAAGTGGAATACAAGAAAGTTTTTATAGTATGTTTTCCTTTCCTGTTAGTCATGTGACGGGCTATTGCCATCGTGTATGCCCACATCCCAAAGTTATAGCTGGCAAAGAATTCTTCCTTCTCCTGTAACTTTTAGAAAGTTGCATAAACATTGACTAATATGAATCTGGTATTGAAAGGGAGTCCTGGGCTTGAACAAGGAAAAGTGCTTGCCTTCACTAGGTGTTTGGGAGAAGAAAACACTCCCAAGCAGGCAGGAAACCCAAGCAATTTTTCTGCTCAAGAGCCCCAGATATTGTCTTCTATCCCTGCTGTTGACTTGGCTAACAAAGACAATGAAGATTATGGTTTCCCTGCAAGACACAGAACAGATTATTCCACAATAAGAAATCACACCAGCTGAGGACCTTGTGGAGAGAGATAAAACAAGAGAGCAGCAGAGCTCTCTCTTAGTTGATTCTAGTCTTCCTAAGGGGGACCAAAGAAAGAGACTTTCTAGAACACCTCTGCAGTTATTGTTACTGTTCCAAACCAAGAGTGGGGGATTGAAACTGTGGCTCAATTCTGGACGTTACTGGAAAATAAATAATGAACTAGACTCATGTTAATGTTACAGAGGAGGGATAAATGCATTTTATTCTTCATTTTTTTAATGGATTCAGTTTCTGACCTTACCAAATGCATTTTACCTTCCTCTGAAAAAAACTGTTTTGTATCTGTGTGTGCAAGAGTCCCCAGGGAAGATGCGCTTATTTATTTCAAGTTTAGACAAGAGGGCTCAGCCTGACTTGGAACACACTTGAGAGGCAGCCTAAATATTTTTATTCTGACCATTTTTGTTGTCATTAACCACCTGAAAGCTTATAATTACAATGACAGACATCTATCCAAATCACATGCTATTTTCTTTTATCAAGTTATCCTACCATCACAGAGAATACATCTAAATCAAATAAAAACATCCCCGCACAGTTCTGCATCAGTACAGACAAGACCCAACGTCATCTTCCTATCCCATCCCTGTGGATTGCTGCAGTAGGAAAGAGGATCAGTGCATTGTTTTTGCATCTTTCGCAGTCTTGGTAGAGCCTTGCCTTCTCTCCAAGTCCAAGGGAACTGTAATCTTGAATCATTCTTGCCTAGAAGGAAAATAATTTTCTTTTTTTTTTTTTTTTTTTTTTTTTTAGCTAACCTACTAGCAAGCTCTGGTTAGATCAGAGTTTCAGTTTTTAGGATATTTTGGCATAGAGGTATGTGTCTTGCTCCCTGACAAACCGAGTCCAAAATGGGAAGACAACGCAACACAGGGCAGAGACACGAGGGATGGCTCTCTGTATGAGCTAACATGGGAACCAGAAGTAGAGCTGACTCCCAGCTTACATCTCTGCTTGGAAATGTAATGCTGTATGTAATACTCACCTGAGTTGGTGTTGCTAACTCAGTGTCTCTGTGCTGTACTCCTTTTATCAGTATGGATATGGGAAAGGAGAAAAACTTCCTTCAAATGCTATATTACCAGAGATAGTGTTCAAATGGCATTCCCACCCTCCAGCTAGTCTTTGAGTCAAGATCTCTACAGAGAAGGACAGGACATCCGTGAAGATGACACTCCCCCAGGGCATCAGCTGAAATCCTGACTCTCCTGCCCTTAGAAAGCCCTCTCATAAGGTATCATCTCACAGGTTGGAAGCACTGGCAGCCGGTGATGAATAAATCATACCCTATAATCTCTTTAATACAAGTCTCGCTCCTACCTCCTAATAAATGAAAACACTATGTTTCCTTTAACAAGAAATGCATGAAAGTGTGCCATTCATAAAAAGATTCAATTAAATGTATGAAGCATATCCTGCTGTGACCCACATTTCAGCAACAACGTGATCTTCCTTCTTGTGTGACAGTGGGACTTGTTCAGGCAACTTTTGGGTTTGACATTTATTTTTTTAAACATGTAAAGTCACCTCATTCAGAAAACCTGGTCAAATCTTCAGAACTAATTCTACAAATGCAAAAATAATTCTCCCGTGCAAAAGTAGCAAATAAAACTATTTATTTGAATAAAGGTTGACAAATCACATTTTTTCTACTTGAAGCAGAAAAAAGACAAAAAGTCCTTTTAATGGGAAAATATAGAGGAGTTTTGCTTTAAGCCAATTAGACCAAAAGGAATAATGGGGAAATCATTCACAGAGAAAGATCCTCCTTCCCCAGTTTTTTGTCTTCTAAATAATTGTATTGAGAGCTGAATGTAGAAAGCTAAAATGTTATTTTAAGGGTTGATTTTGCAGAAGTATTTTAAACATTTTTTGTCATCTTTGATTTCAACAGACTCAGACAGAAAAGTGAGCAAATGAAGGAAACTGACCACAACAAGGGAGTCCAATACCTCTAACTAGAGAGAATAGTCCACAAACATACTACCTCACCTTCAAATTAATCTCTTGCACAGTTTGAAATCACAAAAATAGTGATTTCACTGTCATGGAAAATCTTTATCCTGAACATATAGATTTCACTGAAAATACTCAAAGCAATTACTGAAATTTATCTTTCCAATACTTTTTCTGAAGAACAGCTTAATTTAATTAGGAAATTAGTTTGAATGCTGGCACACTGAAGTCAATTGGAGTCTGCTCCTCGTTCCACCACTGTCAGGGTTTGATCTTCAAAAGGACTGCCTACCTGCTTAAACTTAAGCAAGTACTTGGGTATGCTGCTACATTGTGTCATTAACCTCCAGTTTGTTCATAAAGTTCTGTAGAAAACAAGGGCAGGGGGGAAAGTATTGATGAATTTCTAGAAAGGGGAAGTTACTTCTCTGTTTAACTGTCCATTATATGCTACTGTCCTGCTTTCGGTTGTGCAGAGAAGCTGGACGTGATCTCTTTTTGGTTGGTTCTTACCATCTCCAATCAGCTAAAGGATTTATCCCATTTCTGTGGAAGATGCCCCAGTCTTAACTGACCCACACCTACTGCAAGAGCAGAGCATGACCAGACAGAAAACCAACAGCTCCTGATAAACTCTGGACAAATGAAGACGCTGCAACACTTCTTCTCTGCAATTCAAACTACCACAAGCAACTCTGACTCACTCTGCTCTCCCATCATGTCTTCCCACAGAAAAATGCCTAATTCCAGGTCACAGCTCTTATTTGCTCATCACACAGTTGCCTTCAGGTACTGCAGGTATATGTTTAAGACTTCTCCCAAAGCTGCAGGATGAAAATCAAGTTGCCAGCAGCAATGACACACGAGCACAGTACAACTTTGCTTACGTGAAGGTGAAGGATGTGCAGGATACTGAGTTTTCCTGAAGGACAGTCAAAAAATTCTCACAGCAGCTAAGACAAGTCTTACCACATCCCAATCTGTATGCAAAGCACACTTCTTTAACCTTGCCCTTTTCTCTTTCTACCGCAAGAATACAGCTGTGGATTGTTCTGAAACAAAAGCCATACAAAATGGTACAAATAACAGCACGCACATTTGTCCTCTAGGGGAAAAGCTGAGAGACTAAACAACACATAACAGACATTAGCTGCATCACTTTTTACAGACTGCAGCAACAGTCGCAAAAGCCATGGAGGCACGCAGCACTCTGCATGAACAGGCTGTTCAGCCCACATTAAAATTGTAGACTTGGAACCAGCATGCATTGTCCATAATTAGGATTTAATACTGAAAATGTTCAGAAGTCAAGATAACTGAGCATTATTAAAGGAAGACATATTGCTTTTATATGTATACAACTCCCTTCCTCACAGCAATCCCCTCACATCAGACATGTCCCAAAATAAAAGCTCAAGAATATCCATGTGCCCTGGTTTCAGCTGGGACAGAGTTAACTTTCTTCATACTAGCTAGTGTGAGTCTATGGTTTGGATTTGTGCTGAGAAGGCTGGTAACACACTGATGTTAACAGTTCCTGCCAGGACAGTCAAGGACTTTTCAGCTTCTCTTCTTCTGTAAACCCCAACCTGACTATAGTATACAGGTGATCAGAGTACCTGTGGGTAAGTTCCTCCCAGATCTTTCTGTCAGAGACAAGAGTTCGCTCCCAGGGAGCTCAGTGACTGCCCGCACTGTCCAGACTGGGGTACAGCACAGCATGGTTGCCAGGTTTGAGTGAAATCACTCATTTTACCAAGCCTCTTTGGCATGTTCCTTCAGCAAGCACCAAAGACTTTTATCCTTGCACTGCAAATTCAACACAAATAAACTGCACTTAGAGAAAACAGTTTGTGGTTAAAGCAGAACAAGGCCTTAATACCTGTGGGCATATGATTGTTTGATATGCCTACTACAAATGTAAACATTTACAAAACCAAAGCATAGCTATGATGAAATATCTGTTAGTATAAGGCTAGGTTCTACTAGAGTTAAAACGTATAATAAAAATGGATCAATTTCTAATAAAACTAAACCATATTTGGAAAATATGTCACAGTTGTTTAAAATGCATTAAATAATTTTTTAAACTCTAGTAAAAGTAGTTGAAATGCCATTTCAGTGTACATAGCCTAAAACTCAGTAATAACAGAAGGTAAATGCTAATTCAGTCACAAATCATTCTTATAATCCCTTATTTTTGACACTAGGTGTAAGAAAATCTCAGCATTATCTCATAAGTTTTGTTCAGTGTTGCTGTGAGATTAAATGAAAAGGTTACTACAAAAGGCTAAGGCAAGGACCAATTACACCCAGTTGAACTAAGATACATGAGAAATGCTTGTTGGAGTTTATTTTTAAAAATGAGCATTTATAAATACAACCAGTGAGGTCTTGGCAAAAATACAGTTTATTGCCCTCAAAGTTCTTGGAGAACCTGCTCGGAGGCAGACTGCGTTCCCCAGCATCAGCCCATGGCTAAAAGTCTCCAAGAACACGACACCAAATAAATCATCTGCTATTTGTGGGAGCTTATTGCAGCACTACACACACTGAGCAGGTTAAGGACTGCTCCCAGCAGAAGAACACATCCTGCCACATGGACACCCCAGGTGAACAGTGGGGTCCCGGAACAGGCAAAGACACAGTTTGCATGAGAACGGAAAGCCAACCTGAGAGACTGTTGAGCCTGCCCAGGCAGTTAAAACACCATAGTCAAACACTGAAATTTGCTTTAATGAATTTCTCTTTCCAAAACTAGTTTGTTTACTTTTTCACAGAATGGCAGAAATAAAACGGTTATTTTTGTTTACTCCTCTGGTAAGCTAACATTCACATTAAACTATATGAACAGAAGCATTCAGTATTTAGGGCCTTTGATACCATTTTGATTGTCTTTTTAAAAACTTACAGGCACTCACTATGAGCAAGTTACAGCTATATATGTATGTATAATTGCCACTCTGCTTGTCACTATTCAGTATTTCAAGGTCATCTACAGCATTAATCCTGTCTCATATTTTATTAAACTGCCATCCTCTTCCACCAAAAATGTTATGCTGATCTCCTAAACCCCTTCTGGCTCCAGCTGTAACTCTCTTCCACCACGGATTTAGTCTGTTGCTCATCATTATGGCACCAAGTACACTTGCTTTAATAAAAATAGGAATTAATTAGTCTTTAGTCAACAATTGTACCAAAGGACAAGGTAATGAATAGCTAAACAGACATGGATATATATATAACCATTCATATAAAATTAATAGTATGGGCTCCTTGCTTGAAACCCTTATTAAACCTTTAATTGTTTTATCAACAGAACAAGGCAGAGTAGTCAACTAAGCTTTTGTGAGAATGATTTCTATAACACGCTTAATGGAGTCCCTTAGTATTTCAAGATAAAGCCACAATTCGGGCTTCAGAAAAAATAAGCAATTGTATTTGACTTCTTTGGGTCAGAGCTTTACTTTCTATCCAGCTGAAGGATATTAGTACTGCAGTCTGAGACATTACAGTCCTTGGTCATCTACAGAGGACTGTTAGTGCAGCACTTTAAAAACAGTGACAAACAGAGCCTGCTCCCAACGTGCACACTGGTGCTGGATGAGACAGGCTGAATAAAGAGTGCACTACTCAACCTGCTGCCCACATTGCTCTCTTTTCAACTCAGAGACACTATCTTTGACTCAGGGACTATATCTTTGCTTTATTTTTCTATCCTGCCTTACATTGCCACTACTGTCATTATCAGAGACAAGATACAGGACTAGATGGATCTGGCCCAGATATGACGTTCTTATTCAGCATAAAGTTTCATGGGCAAATTCATAATGTAGCTTTACAACATACATACCCTACTTTTCTGTATGTTTGTTAGCATGAGTCAATAGCAGGTCTCACCAAGTATCTAAGGTTCTGCACCTTTATTCTGTAGATCTGCCTCTAGGGCCTCGACTGCTAAATCAAGAGTAATAATTTTGCTGATTCAGATTTGTTACACTTGTATTGGGACTTTTTACTGAGTCATATATTGCCTGACCTCCCAGTGCTGACATGAGAACAGAAGGTCAACATAAACACTGCATCACTAATTCTGGTTAACTAAGATATAAGGTTATTACCTCACTATTCCTAGCTGAGATTGAGCAAGTAACAGTAGATGATCCCACACTGGAAAGATTAAGTATTATTGATCAAGGAAACATAGCGTCTCTTTAAAACTCTGCATTAGACAGAGGGTAGGAAACCGAAGCAGGAACAATGCCCCTCAAACATCCAAGGCACTTACCCCCCGAAAGAAGAGCTGTGAACTTATTTGCATTTATAGTCCAAATACCACAGCAGCAGGCGATGCAAGTCTTCAAAACTGTGTTTGTACTGGATTAGGAATCGGAAACCAGGCTTAAGGTAAAAAAAAAGAAAAGTGAGAAGTCATCACAACTTATGACTGAAAGAAGATATCAAAGTTGGAAAAACTCCATGAAAACCACACTTTGAAGCTGGTAGGTCTCCAAGTTGGGAAGGATAGGGTGGAAAGACTCTGTTAATAGCTTGCCAGAGCAGAGCAGTCTGATGTTGATCTGTAAGCCCACATCTCCAGCTTTATCTCAGAATCCAAGAGCAGCAACTCACTGAACTCTTTGTGGACTTTGAGCCCTCCATCTCTAATAGCAAGAGTATGTCTACAGTACCTTCAGAAAGAAAATTTAGTGTTTAAATAATTACCCAGTTGTTGAGATAGAACAGAATTACACCTGTTATTAATTTTTCACCAAGTGTTTCTGTTTTCAGCTAAAAGCTTGACATTAAGTCTTACTTATTACCTCTTGTATGTTATTAAACCTTCTCAGCATTGTGGGTGCAGCTTCACAGGATGGACCCTACTTCACCTTGGAAGTCTGCAAGGATCACATTACTTACATACACATTTCATGAACAAACCCAGAAATGCCATGTCTGATTTTGTGAGATTATCCAAATTACAGTAATCGAGGTAATCTTCCTAATCTAGTCAAATGTTATTGTGCTCCCTGATTCTGCCATTGTATGTATTGACGATTTGTTCACACCTTGAATAACATACATTGTTCTGGTCCCATCACCTGAAAAATAATATGTTAGAACTGGGAAAGATTCAGACAAGAGCAGCAAGGCTTTTCAAAGTGCAGAATGGCTTCTCTATAAGAAACAGGACTTTTCAGCCTGGGGAAGATTACATGGGAGTATATGGTTGAAGTCTATGAAATCTTGAATGACAAAGAAAGCAGAGACAGGGACTGATTGTTCCTTGTTTCTTCCAAGGTGAAGTAGGGTCCATCTTATGAAGTTACGATGAGACTGGTGCAAAACAAATTTAAGGAGGATGGTTCTCAATGCAGTGGGTAGAGTGGATTTATGGAACTACTTGACACTGTGCATACAGGTTTAAAAACAAAAAGGTACTTGTAAAGATTCATAGTAGATCACAAAGCACTCTAGGCATAAGCATGCTCAGAAAATTCTCTGAAGTGGGTATAGTCACAGCCTGAAAAGTACTAGGGTGGAAATAGCACGTATGTTTGATGCGTTCTCATTCTTCCCCAGTCATCCGTCTGTGTATGTCCACGCCCTGGTGATGAAGTTCTAGGCTTTCTGGACAATTTCTATAAACAGTTATGAATGTACTTATGTACCAGCAGGCTTGGAACATTGTTCTAAGTTCTACTTGTATTGCTGAAGCATCTCATATCTTTTTTGTAGATGTATTCTTCTTATGAACCTGAAGAACACACACAAAAAAAGAAAATCAAGATCTGACTTGTCTTTTTTTTTTTACTCTGTGCTTCAGATTTCTCAAAGTGTTTATAACAAGCCTTTGAGAACAGTGCATTTTCTATGCAGAACTGTCAGTTCTGCGCATTCCAAAGATTACTGTAACACTTAAATATTTGAGTTGAAAGAGCTCCGTAAAGATAGAGAAGGTGACATTTTTAAAAGTCTACCTAAATGACACAGACCTATCACCATCCAACACAATATTTAGATCATTTAAAAATCTGAATTTTAAAAAAATTGCTGTGCAAATCCATATTTAGATACATACTACATATTTGCTAGGAATGTTGAGAAACTGCTCAGTTACCTTTATCAAGAAGAACTCAATAGAAGCGTATGTAAAATACAGGCTATTAACCCAGTCTTCCTTTCTTCTTTATTTCAGTTGCTATTTTATTTCCTGACCAGCCAAACTTGTCAGATATTTTCTCTCTATTCCTCATCATGCCAATACATTTCTTTTATATATACATTTTTCTCTCTCGTGCTCAGTCAACAAGAATTAAGCACATTTTATCAAAAAAATGAAAAAGCTTTAATCAAACACAAGAGGCCAATAAAATCTTCCTCTTAGTCTGTCTTTGTGGTTCTTGGCAATTTCATCTTTCAAAACTATTTTTTTTATTCAGGCAGCACAAAGCAAAATGATCCTTATTTGTGTACGTGTGTGAATACATACATATATTTCTAAAAATTAAAAGCAGTCCTACCATAAAAACGGAGTAGAAAAATGTTTCAGAAACCTACAGATTCTTTTGCAAATAATTGTGGTCTCTGAATCAGAGCTTCTTTTTTTTTCACCCATATCTAGGTGTTAGTGGTTTCCATGACAACTTTCTGTCAGCTTTCTACTATTTACAGTAGGTTTTTGAATTAAAGCTTACATATGTTGTTATTCAAAGATTAGCTTCAGTTTTTGCAGAACCCTAAAGCCTTCTTAACAAAGGCTGTTACTGCAATAAATTGGAGATTTAGAGTCAATTTTGACACAAATGTCACATCCCTTTTGAGAAAAGCATAAAAAAAAAGAAATAGCAATGACTACTTAAGTAAACATACATTTGTTATCTTGCAGCCTCAGCAGCATATTCAAAACATAGCACGCTATCATTGAAGCATATCAAGAGGACAAATACTCAAATACTTTGAAGACAATCAAACAAGAGAGAGAGATGTCTCTGACAGCAATCTGAGCTATTGCAATCAAGACTAAAACTGCTGCAGTTTCTCTGTTTTGGTTTGTAGTCAAAAGCCCATACATCCTTTAAGTTTCACAAGGTATCCCCTCCAGCCATAAAATCAGGTTTGATTCTCGCAAGCTCATAATGGGCTGACTCGTAGAAGTAGCTCAGTTTTCAAATAAAAGGGAAAAAAAAATACAGAAAAGAGCGTCTGCACAAAATAATGGAGCATTCAACATGGGAAAAGAATTATGAAACTTCATTCATTACATGACAAGTATTTTTTTCCTCTTTCATTCAGAAGTTGGCTGAAAGAGATTTGTTGCCATGGCATAAAGCATCTTAAGGTTGCAAAGGTGATGCCGGAGGGAAGAGTTCTGCCATGGCAGAAAAGGTGACATATTCAAGGAGGAACAGAGCAACCCAACCATTGAAATTCGCAAGAGGGGCCCAATCTTACTCTCGCTTGGATGCATCTCTTATCATGACAGGTATGTCATAACAGATATATCATTCTACAGTGGGAGATCCCAGAAAATTAAGCCATGTGAGGTTGGGGCTTGGGGGGGTGGAGGTGGTTTTGGTTTTTTGTGGCTTGCTTTGGGGTTTTGTTCTTTGTTTTTTAAAAGAACATTTTATGTGATGTGTAATTCAGATTGGCTTGAATCAAGACATGACCCTGTAAAGCATTTAAAATTGGCAAGCAGACTGGGGTGAGCATTCAGGCAGCACAGCTGGGTGCCTGAAAAGGGAGAATCCAGTCAGGATTGACTGCACATATATAAATCCTGTGAAGATGGGGGGGAAAAAAAGGAGGCTGGCAATTTTCTACTGTGCTTAGAACAGGGAAAAACTTGTACTGACCCCAAGCAAAGGGAACAGTAACATTTAGTGATTCAAACTTGAAAGGGCAAAATACTTTCTCTTATGTTTGGTGCTAGACTACTCTCAGGAAGCATCTGGACACAAGAACTAGGGGAAGGAATGAAAGCAGATTTGGGAAAGCCTCAGATAGTGCCCAGCTGTGCACATCTGTGACTACGCACACAGTTATGTAGTGCCTCATATAGCCAAACCTCTTCTTGAAACTGAACATGAAGATCAAGCAATACAAAACCAGACCAAATAAAAGTGGAGAGTTTCAAGTTTTCTAAAACCCAAAATAACAAGAGTTTCGAAACTCTTCAAACATCACGCACTGCCACGGGGCAATCCTATTTGGTTAATGTGCTTTAGACTACATGCACAATTAGAGGTACACAATTACAAAGACCTCTTATCACTCAAGAATGACAGAACAGCTCTGTCAGTCAGAAGCATCCAAACAGATCTTAGGGGCATTCAAATTGAGTTTTAACACTATTCGGTTCTTTAACTCCTGTACACTGGTAAATGAATAGGAGGACAGCATGGGCTAACTAAGCCAGTGTCATACATCAGAGCTAAGTCAGTTCTTAGGGTGAAGGCCTGAGAAGGGATTTTTATTACATGCCTGGAGTTGCACTTAAACTGTTTCCAGGAAGAGCCCCTAACTTCAAATGCAGTACCACAAGGACGCTTTTCAGTGTTTCCATGAGTTTCCCCATTCAGTCAGAAGACAGAACACGACTGTAGCAGCTCCGAGGGTATTTCCTGTTACCTTTGTCATAGATGTTTCTCCACCTTTATCAGGTTATCCATTATGTACTGCCTCTTCTGTTGCTTCCTTTGCCCTTGTATCCAAGCCAAGTATCCACACTTCTTTTCAAAACCTCAGAAGACCTCTGTGCTATTATTCACATTTGGGAGGCTAAGCAGAGACCAAGCCACTAATTTTTGGTGTCTAAAGAGTGAGTCAGATCATTTGACTTTATAAGTCAAGGTAATTATCCTGTTAAGCAGAAAAAAACTCAACAATCTATCGTTAAGTACTACAAGGGGGAAGGAAATTGAACTGATCTCACTCGCTGAACCATCATTTCTCCTTCCTACAATATCTAACTACAATTGCAGATAACAGGCAGATGGTGATAGATTGCATCATTTGATTCTCTTCTCCTCTTAAGTGAGTCTGTTCATACATGAGCATTGCAGTGAGGTTTTGTGGCTTCCTCTGGATGTCACCAAATTCTGCTCCTTCCTCCTTAGGGAAATTCACTGTCCAGAGAGGTGCAATAAAGGAAAACCCTCATCTTCTACAGAGCTTCCTCTCAGTAAGATCCTGGCTATGAATATTTAAAATATTTCTGAAGAAAATAAAAGGTTGCTGTTATAATCCATTGCTGTTTGTAGTATCATTATACTGATTTTAAATGCCATGCAGTCAACCACTAATTGGGTACTGAGTTTCCCTCCGCCCTGTAGGTATCATGGGAATTCTGCTCCTTCCTGTAACAGGAAAAGAGATTTCTTTTAAAAGTCTGTTTCAGCTCATTATCCAACATGACACATATATTGCATTATATGAGGTACTCAAAGAGGCAAAGTGTCTTGACCTGGACAAAAAAATTATTAAAGACAGTTGCAGTGCAGGTGGTAATCCTAATAGGATAACACTAGGAAAGGATGCTACTCAGCTGGCTTTTCACATGCATAGCAACTGTCTTTTCTCATTATTCTCCCCATTCCCACCTGTGGACCTGGACTTCAACTTGTAAGAATTTTTGGTTTTCTCCAATGTAAACAACATCTATGTCAAGTTGTCATCTCTTGGCTCCTCTATTTATTCATACTGATAAAACTATAAAACACCACGCCTACAAACATCTCTCTTTTTTTATAAGAAGCCAAAAAGGAGGTTAAAAAAAGAAAACCATCAAACCTTTCCCAACCTGTCGCTTAGGAAACAAGAGACTATCCTCCCAAGAAGGCAAGGAATCAATTTCCAGCGTCTTGAAACACATAGCTCCTGCACCAAAGCTGCGGGACTGTCACAAGGACAGAAAACTCCAAAACACTATGCATATTATTTTCAAACAGACAGTAAACCTGACCAAAGTGGTGCTGAAGATGAACTTGTCTGGGTATTTGCAAACTGAAGCATGAGATTATGTTGTACCCCTTGGGAAGCTGTTTGCA
>NW_010106356.1:60740-97443 GCF_000699245.1 Pterocles gutturalis | reverse complement strand
TGAGGAGCTCTTGAAGAACCCTCTGGCAAAAACAGACAGTGAAGAAATGTCTGGTGATATCTGAAAAGAAAATAATCTATCTAGACACTGCAACAATGCAGTAATAAAATTAAGGTAAATGGGTGTTAGAACAATTCATGCATTCATGCTCAATCCTTTTGTCCAAAGTTATTTTCTATGCTTTTTTTTTTTTCCCCAGACCTTCACTGCTTACCAAAACTAAGCCTCAAATAGCTTCATTTTGGTTATTTTTTGTTAGACTCTGCAACATTCTCTCTCTAATGTGGGAAGTTGAACTTTCACATAATAGTACAATTCCCAGTTGTCGCTCTCTTTCTAACAGCAGAAAGACATCCCTATTCCCTTTTAAAGTCAGCCCAAATGGTCTAGAGCAGACTTGCCCAAAAGAGGTTACTTCAGCATTCTCCCAAGTGATTTTAATTTTTCTTTTGCAGATTTTATTACTAACACCTGGTGCAAAACCACTTACGTTAACTGAAGATCAAATATTCTTCACCTCTATTCTAGTCAAGATTGTTGTTATACATTGCATATATTGTCCCTGTGAAGGCTACTTCACTCCGCCTACTGCTAGTGTAAATTCATCCATTTGATTACTCAGCCCCCTGATGTTAGTATTTAGTCATTTCCATTGCTTCACAGCAGCTACAACCACACCAAAGAGAATTATGAGGGCCAGTCAGCAAATACCTCCCCTCCTCCCTGACCGGTACAGGAAGAGCCTGTTCCAGAGCATTTATGTGATCTGGTTTAGAAAAGTTATGGAAAAGTATATTACTACAACTTATTCACAGGATTTAAAAAAAAAAAAAAAAAAGTTGTTCTCTTTTTCAAAACTACCAGAACACAAAAGTGTGAGATTGATGAAACTGGTTTCTTCCATTTCTTCATTAGTCACATCAGAAGAACAAACAGTCCTGATCCTTCCAATGACAGCAGGTGCTGCCATGGTGCTGCCATATCACCATGGCAGTAAAATAAATGTTATATATTTGGAAATGTTCAATGAAAAGAAGGCAGCACTGAGTGAAATGTGAAGGCAGAGGTTCACATTTCAAACACTAATGGTGGGACACTGCCACCTTGGAATTTACTACAAAAACAACTTCAACAAAATATTCTGAGAAGCGTTTGTACTTCTCCTGTGCATAGCCAGAGTAATAGTTCAGTCCTACGTATAGCAGTAGAAATTATTTGGAGGAGAAGAGATGTATAATCAAAAGACAAGGAAGAAGGGAAATTCTTCCCAAAGACATCTCTAAGACCTGACGCCTAGTTGCCACGTGACCTGAGCTAAATCACAGCTTCCTTGCATAACAAAGGTTTGGTTTTAAACAGTTTTGAGTAAAATATTTTTCTCAAATACAAGTCTATAGGTAGGTCAGTCAAATATTTGCTGTTAAAACATTTTTTCAACTGAAATTTGGGCTTTCTAATAAACATTGGGGAAGAGCAGGAAAGAGAGAGTTGTGGGCTTTCTACACAAAATATCTATTTAATCTCAAATTTGAAGCATCTTTTGATACAAAGTTGTAGTTCAGGAACTTAATGTCGTACACTCTCTCTGAATGGGTCTCCTTGAACAGATTATATCTAACTATCCAACAATTTTGCAACTTTTATTATGAGATCTATCCAGACAAAGTGTCACCTTGTAGATTGGGAACATAAGACAACTGATTTACAATTTCCAACAGCTTCTTTCAGCAGTGTTTTCAAATCAAATTATTTAGTGCACAGGCAAAATTTTTCAGTCTTTTCAGACAAGTCATTTTTTTTCTAAGCTTTCTGCAAAAGACAATGACTTTCGAATTTAAAAAAAAAAAAAAAAAAAAAAAGATTTGCAGGTTAAATTTTTTTCCCACAGATGCTCAGCCAAAATCCATGCATTACTGGTAGTAAAATAGATTAGGATTTTTTAAGGTAGAAGAAAAGTTCTGTAGGTAGTCTGCCTCAGTCCCAGCTCAGCCTAGGTTAATAATGTGCTTTTAACTAAACCTCCCTGTTCCTGACTTCTAGAGCCCAGGCTGCTTACCTGACAAAGTTGCTATCAGGATGAACACTCATAATTTCAAGTAATTGGTATTATGCTTCTGAGATCTCTGTAAGGATGGACAGAAGGACAGTAAGAGATCTCACATATAAAAAGTAAGGCTAGAAGAGTTTTATGGGGTTTTGTTTTGGTTTTTTTTATCCTTGTTGTTGTTTAGAAGGGGTGTTGTTTGTGGTTTCTTTAATAGCTCATCCATATATAGGAAGGTATTAAGATATTTCAGAGGCAGCATTTTCAACATTGGCTAACAGATTCCACAGGGGTATTTGAGCCTTAAGACTCGTGCTGTAATGTAATACATTAGAAATGTTTACTCTCTACTTTTCAAGAAAACCACTACATTTGATAAATATGGACCAAATAGCTTCATGTCCCAAAGTATGAACTAAACCTGAAGCATAAAGACAACAAACTTGGATAATAAAAATATAACTTTGGTTGTGGAATGTTACCTTTTTGCAGAACTGTGCTTAAAGTTCATACAGAGAAAATATTTTTCATACATAGGCTTGCTTTGATTTCACAAGCTTCCTGTAGATATATATTGAAATTTGCAGAATTAACATATGGAAGGTCTCAGACCATATTACCACATATTCTAAATATAATCAGTAATTACGTATGATGTAATCTGAAACTAATTCAGTCCCCTTCACAGCAAGCCTACATTTTGAGCTCACATCATAGTGGCCATGTGCGTTCCAATCTTTCCTTATCTCCTGCCTCCTTCTTCAAAGACATACAGGTGCCTCAGTGTCACCTTCCATGCTGCCCCTTCTGCACAGGGCACACTGCCCAAGTCCATCTGCCAAGCTACCTTCTCTGTCAATGTTTGCTTTCTATGCTGCCTGTAGGAAAGAGGATAGTTAAAATACAATGTCAAATCCACAAGAGAAACATACACCTTCCTGAGCTGACCATATGATCTTTCTTCTACTACCCTTGTTACCTTCCTGTCTGTAACACACAATTCTGGTTTTTTACATTATTTTACATCAGAGCGCAGGCTTATTTGGGCCAGAATCTGCAGACTGAATGCTTGGCTTGCTTCTGACCACATGCACAGATTACCTATCACAAAAAAACTTAATGATTATGGCACTATTCTCAGTTTCCTTTCCTATTAATTCTGATGGTATTAATAGTAGTTGATGAGTACTTGACACTTTTGAAAAAACAATCTTCCTTATTAAATAAATAAACATTGAGTGAGGAGCCTATCTTTAGAGACTCATTTATTGTAAACCTTGGCCTTCCACAGTATGCTTCTGTTTTTTAAGCTCAGTGAATTGAGAGTATTATCCCACTGTTAATATCTACACCACTAAATGCCAGCATCAACAGATTCCATTGACAAGTTGTGTTTGGGTTCCTCCCCCCCCCCCAAATATGTCAGTGCTTTAAAATTGTCCTCAAATAATTGGAATTGCTCATTCAAAATAGAAGCACTATAAATTTCCCTCCATATTGCAGATAATGAGTTCTGGGCATCTCATCCATTGTGCCTTTAGGCAGTTTCTGCAGATGCCACCTAAAATTCCAGAAAATGTACTTCTCAATTAAGAATTACAGCAAGCAGTCATGCCAGGAGCAGTAACAAGCTTTCTGACAGCTCCACAACTCTTACTTATCCAAAGCAGTCCCATGCTTTTTCATATTTTTTTCTCTAAATGTCTTTTTCTTCCCACAACTAAGTGCTACAGAGAATATAGCCTTGATAAACAAAACCCACATGCTGTTTAACAACATGTGTAAGAAGTGCTACCCACCTCTAAAGCTTTTCCCCCCTCTCATTTTCAACAAATATTCTGCTGATATAAACCAACAGTGGTTTTATCCCAGCAGAGGGATATCCTACCGCAATTTTTTAGTTTTCTACCTCTTTCCACTGAGGCAAGTAGTAATAAGTGGAGCAGAGTAGCAGCTTTTTTGCCAATCATGCATGGAAGGATAGTAAGTTTTAAAGATTTTGGCACAACCAGACAAGGCTGAGCTTGACTTAAAATAAATTCCATGCTACCCAGTCCAAGCTAACTCTTTTATGATAGTGGTTCTAAAAAGTAAATAATTTCATTATATCAGAGTAATGTCTGAAAGCAAACTGTAGTGGTAATTATGACTTCTGTGATGCTGCATTCTGGAAATGCTCAGGGTAAAAAAAAAAAATCAACACAATTTTACTATTATATATAAAGTGACAGCAGTTTAGAGAAGCCAACAAAGGTTAGGACTCCATTCTGTTAGGTGCCCTATATACACCAAGACACAGACTTTGTCCCACCCACGCAAATAACACTCTGAAGTTAAATGAGACTAAGCTTTTGAGAAAGAACACGTAATCATGATTTTACAGGTGAGAAAAGTGACATATGCAATCACCAATTAAGACTAGAAGCTTTAAAAATGGATAATTAGGCACAATAATCTGTATTTGGGCACTAATACAATCAATTCAAACAGCAGGTAACGCTTTGGAAAATTCACCACCTTTTATTCACCTAAAAATGGATGTAGGTGCCTCTCAGAGAAACTAAGTTACTTTCTCAGTGTAGCAGATTGTGTCTGTGATTGAACCAGAGATGCAGGCCAGATTTTGCACTTGTGACACAAGCACAAAGACACTTCTGCTTCCTAGAGTATGTTTATTAGGTCTGTTTGTGCTTAGACAAAAGCTTTTTAGCCTTCTACTGACAGCTCTTCAAACACTACTGCCTGGTTGTTCACAGCTTCTATTAGGCACGAGTTGATGGAAAATATATAGATTTTATAGTGTTAGCAGAAAACAAAACCATATTTTGTTGTTCTAGTCCCTTCTGGAATACACTGGAAGCAACTTAATGTATCTGCCACCTCTGAACTGTGTCATGGAGACTGCTGCAGTAGCCAAGAATGCTTAAAAGAGGTCCTCTGTCGAGATACTGTTTTTGTTAGACAGTGACTCATTACTGTGAATCACTACATGTGCATCATGATGATGCATTTAAAATCTGGTTTAAAAGACAGTGACTCATTACTGTGAATCACTACAAGTGCATCATGTTGATGCATTTAAAATCTGGTTTAAATTTTTTTTTTTTCAAATTATTGAAATTTTTAAAAGCAAGCACACATGCAACACAAACCATACTGTTGAGGAACAGCTTTTGACAACTATGTTTAAGCCAAGGTGTTAACATCAAAGCATCATACTAATATGAATGTAAATAACTATAATTATTTATATTAAGTATTATTTTTTTAAGCGTGAAAGTGTGTTTTGTAGAATACACATATCTGTGCAAGTTACACTGTAAGCTGAAACTGGGTTCAGTCATCAACAAGGCTGTGAAGGCTCATATCAACCCTAGTTGTCCTGACTGCTGAATGCCCAGGCAGACACAAAAGGTAGCCTTGCCATTCTTGCTAGGCCCTGGTGGAACAGATATCTGGCCAGTGGTTATTTTTCTTTTTCTTGTCGATAGCTTTCTCCTCAAGAAGACAACAAACAGTCAGAGTGATAAAGGCATGGCTGCCTAAAAACGGCAAATTTATAAATTTGTAGAAAGAAATTGGAAAGCAAGAATAAAAAAAAAAAAATAAAAAAAATAAAAAAAAGCGGAGGCACTCAGGTTACCAAAGTGGTCATCTGTAATGTCAATGCCATCACATGTGGGAACATAGCTCCAGGCCTCCAGTCACAACAAATGTGAAAACATTTCAAAATGTTTGAAGATTGACAATACATTTGATAGAGCAGAATATGGCCAAGACCCAGCAAGCATTGGAAGAAGGGAATGGTTACATATGTGCAGAATTAATTTCATGATAAAGACTTACTGTTAGTTCTCATCCCAAGAAAGCAGCAGAGAACGTGAAATGTATTAGAATAGATGCTGGAAACTACTGAAAATGTTAAAGAATTTACCTTGAATGAGCAGAAGTGACAGTGAAGATCTACCTTTCACAACTTGCACATTAAAAATCACAGCTATGATGCCATGCCTACTTATAGCAATACCTGAGGGAGTACTGTTCCCCAAGAACAGACTTGGTAATGGAAAACTTCCTCTACTAGTAAAAAATTCCTCTATTAGTATGTGTGATGAACCTTATTCCCCCCCCCCCCCCCCAAAAAAAAAAAAAAAAAAAAAAAAAAAAGAAAACCCAAAACAAAAAAACCTCTGACCCTCAAAAAAACCCCAAAACAACCATATGTGAGTGTAAATAAAAAACAAATTTCATACAAATCTGGACTGGAAAAAATCTCCCCTGTGAATAGAAATGCAGACCAGGCAGAAGATATCAGACTAAAGGCAAAGTAGATCCATAACAATATAGGGAATCCTTCACTATTAAGGGATTTTACAGAGTACAAATATTGCCAATCTCTAAAACAATTGAAACCATTAAAAAAGTGAAGAAGCAGCAGAAAGAAAATTAGGACTCCTTTTAAGAGTATCCAGATGAGGTATCCCTAATATGCCATTTCTTATGCTATGGGTAAGCATACTGGAGTGGTAGTGGAGATTGGTAAGACTTAGAACTGGCTTTAAAGACTCATCTTGGCAACCCTGAATAAAATTGGCAAGAGGGAAACACAGAAGTAGTCCACTATTGATCTAGTTTAATAGAGACTTTTAGCACTAATGCTTTAGACATCTCAGAAGAGGCTTAGGAGAATAGCAAGAGGAAAGGAAAAAGGCTCCATTTATTGCAGTTGAAGGATTTTTCAGTAAAAGGCAGAAAGAGGTATAGCAGAATGGGATGGTGCTACTGACAATGAGATGAAAAGGAGCTGACAAACATTTGAGCCAAAGTGGCAAAAATTTAGGGAGAGCCTGAGGAATGGCTGTTTGAATTTGATATTAAGCTTGGAAGGAAATCCTGCAGCTTGTTGAGGGACACAGAGCTTGGCAAAGTCAAACTGGGATCAATTTCCACAACTATTGAACCCACAAAAGGCTCCTGCGCAGCTCTGTAATAGTACTCCCCTGCCTCAGCTTACCGCTACAGCTGTCCAGGCATACAACACTCATTGGAAATCTTGGCAGAGCGCTTTTTTGGGAGCCACAGAAAAGAACATAGAACAGACTCATACGTTCCCTTCTTTTTTTTCCTTCCTTTTTTGGTAATTTTTGTTGTTTTGGATTCAGGTTTAGCGAGAAGAGCAATAGGCAGAAAGCAAGTTTCAAGGAAATAGACTGAAATGTGGAGAAAATACAACACAGCTTCCAAAGAAACGGTATCAACAACCTTTCCTTTTCATACATTTGGATGAATTTCACTGAGAGCTGGAGCCGAAAGGCATTCTTCAAAAGCCTTTATCCAAATCTCTCCAAATTTGGTCAAAAGAGATCTTTAATCAAATAATGTTTAAAGGGAAAAAAAAAAAAAAAGAAACAGAAACTCACCATCACACATTTCTAAGTTAGATAACTAAGCTGCATGCTTAGTTTCTCATTTTGCAGCACAGTGGTATTTACACTAATGAAGCCAGAATCAATGGTTGCTGTTAGTTTGGGTTTTTCCTCCTCTTCCTCCCCTAGAAAAAGGGACTGGTCAAGGCTGCACTGGCCAAAGTCTGAAATACATTGTAAATCAATTATCTGAAGGCAGGAAGAAAGGGATGAAGGGCACTGGAGAAAACGAAGCAGTCATTTAAAAATAAAACCAACAAGGAGACACTGAAGTACAGCCAGAACTGCCACACGCCCTTGCAAACAGAGCCTGTGCGAACAGCTCCATCACCAGAGTCACAAACAGATGCTGGTGTCAAAGGAGCACTCTGCACGGACAGGTCACAGGAGGCCACACTGCTCCCTGGGGGAGCAATCGATGGCAGAAATCTAAGACAGCTCAGCACAGCAGGATCATGTCACCACGGGACAAGGATTCAGAATATAGCTATGTTGTCTTATCTAGCAAGTTTTATTTCTGGCTGACAGAGCTGGCCTTTAGGGTCTCCAAAGACGCAAGTCCCAGGCTTCTTTGATTTGCAAAACTGTAAATGCTTGCTCTAATCTCAGCTTGGTTAAAAAATAAGCATGTTTCTATCCCTGGTCTAGCCCCTATCTTTCAAAATAATCTTGACAACATATACTGACTGATAGAGTTGAAAGTGTCATAAATGTTTTTTTACAATCAAGTTATTTTCGCAGTCGGGACAAACAGCTACTCAGAGATCTCAAGTCTCAAGTTTTTTTAAAGGATCTCTGTTCATTTCAGCTGTGAAGAATAGCACTGACCTGGCTACCAGGGCCAACTGCAATTGCTCACAGCTGTAACAACTCCAGTGTGCAAGCAGCGTGATGGCAAACCTCTAATTCCAGGCCAGGCGTGTGGCGTGAAAGCTGGGCATAAAGCGGACCTGGCAGGAGTCTCTTTCCTCTGAAGAAAGTATTAAAAACCTAACTAGGTCCAGCAGGAGCCAAAGAAAAGAAAGCACTGATCACACCCCACCACCCTGTTGCTGCTGCTTTTACCCCTGTCTCTAAATCACGGGCAAACTCCTCAGGCTCTCTGCAGACAACAGCACTCCTGTCCAGAGCCTGTGTCCAGGGAATCCCCAAGGAGTCTGCATGGTCAGCTTTGCTGAAACTCAGAAACAACTTCTGTTTAAAATTGTGGATGATGGTAAAAATGAAAAGAAAAATCAACTCTACCATAAGCTCCATTACCTCACTAGCTATCCTGCTATTCAGCATTCAAACACTGGCATTGCTGCTTCGCAGAGTCTCAGTCCCACTCCTTTGCAGCTGTGGGAAGCAAAAGGTAAAAGGATTATTTCTAAGGCTGCTAATGAAAAAAGCTGAGATCAAATGCCCTAATGAACTGAAGAGTAAAGTATGCACAGAGGAGCCTGCAAAGCGAACGATTGGATGTCCAGCAAGTGCTTTGATTTTACACTTTTCAAAGCTGAGCACACACAGCATGAGAGCTTTACAAATTCACCCTGATCCAGGATTTAGGATCTACCTAAATTCAGACACAGATTTTGAAGGAAGTCATCAGAACATTAAATGTTACTGCCTCCTCATTTCTGCATGTTAAAACCATCCACACTAGCAGATTTATATGCAACACAGGAATTTTTTTTAGGTGTAAAACCACCTTCCTTTTACAGAGGTGTTCCATATAGTGCAGTTATGCCTTTTAGCACCAGCACCCATAACGACGGACTGGTCATGTATGAAAAGGCACAAATTACTAGAAGATCTAAAAAAACACCTCAGACAGATGTTTTTCTACAGGATGACAGGTATATGTTACTCCATGATATCTTGCACCTATTGCACCTGTAGGATTCTTCCAGAGAATCATTTTACTAACACATCAAACCCCTTCAGTTTACTCCTGAACACTAGGACAGTGAAAACAATCTTCTGAATCAACCAGCCCACCCACATCCCACCAATGCGGAGGACTTAACTCATCTTCAAGTAGCAAATAATTTGTTCCGTGACTTAAATGCCACACTTGCATTGTTTACAGTGAATCAGTTTTAATATTTACCTATTTGACATTTCCACTACAATATCCTTAGATTCTTTTATCTACAGTGACAGTCTGCCACAGCTCTTTTCTGCTGTAGCTATTATTATTATTTCATTTGCAATATGGCAGCACTGAAGAGCTGCTGTAATAGGATCACATTATGTCAGACCCAATACAAAGAACAATAAAACCAGCCTGTGTCCTGAAGATCTTCCAGGTTCAAGCAACTTGTCCAATCTTTTCTTTGGGATTAATCTCTGTCATTGATAAATCTCATTTAACCTTTTCAGATGCTCAAATTTTTGCCTGTCTTCTGCTACAGTTTTACTTTTCTTAAGAAGTGTACCTTTTGTGAAATTATCACCTGTGTCCCCTTTCTGTAAATCCCTTAGGAATATATAAAATTAAGATCTCTAAACTATGTGGCTGAAGAGAATGAGACCAGAGTTCCCTCAGTGACTTCTAATAGCAATTGAAGGGAGTGCCTCAGAAAGAACGGAAACCCTTCACCAAAAAAATCCTGATTAAAACTTCACTGGACAAGTATTTCCAATGTATTAAGCACCTAGTAGCTACCTTCCATACCTGTGCAGCCATCTTACTATAGTTCCTCTTTCTTGATATGTAATAGATAATATAAGGCAATACTTCATCAAATGTCTTTCCAAGTACAGAAATACTCCTTTTTTCCTTGAATTCAATGAATCTTACACATTTCCAAGATTGAAATCAAGTAACAATAACGTGAACGCTCTTAACTCAGTCCAGTATAATATTATTTGACTATTATCTTCCTGTCTCTACACATACTATCTCCCTAATCAGTCAGGGATCCAATCAGATATGCTACCGAAACTTTCACCTGCTGTTTTATATACAATTTCCCAAGTTTCTACTCTGGCCAGCTAAAATTTTTCTTGCCTCATCATTTTTAAATCTAACTGCTAATGGTTTTCATCTTTGCCTAGATATTATCCTTAATTTTGTACTTCAGTGAATGCCAATTGATTCTGTATTTTGCACACTTTCACGGTATCCTCAAGAAGGAACAGAGAGGACCCAAATCTGTGTTTTTTTTTCAAATTCTAATTGATGTAAAAGTAAAGCAGCAGCTACCTTTATTAGGCATTCACATAAATAGAAAATGAAATATTGGACTTTTCTACATAGCTCAAATGAAAGGCTGCACATAAGGATTAGTTTCAGCATAGTCTTAAATGCATGCCACTGCTTTGGCCCAGTTTCTTTTCACTGTTTTACATTTCTCATTACAAAAAAAACCTTTCCTCTCTTCCTGGAGTCTACAAGTGATGTGAAGTCAGTACTATATCTTGCCTGCACCCGAAAGTGTTTAGATACCTAATCTAGACCACTTTCAAAAACTTTAAGAACTAGTATCCGTTCTAGATAAACTGATTCTTTGAGGTGTCTATATGCACCAGTGTTCACTCACATCAGGACTCTGAGACTGGTGGCTTCTGATGTCAGTATCCATTCTGCTACACATACAATAAAATCAGCCTGACCTCTTTCTATAGGACAACATAAAGACTGGAATTAGCCTACATGGCTTATATGGGGTCAGTATGGGGTCCCAGCAGGTAAGATCCCATAATATCAGGAGGAAAAACAGATTATAAATTTTAACCAGAAAACATATTTGAAGACTCACAATTACTGTAAGGTACATAAGATTTTATTCTTTTTCTAGTAACTGCCTGCACAGATTCTACTCTTAGCGAACAACTGATCAGTCCTTTGCATGTTACTGAACAGGCACAAGGGGTCACACGTGAACAGATACTGCTGGATAACACCCCTAAAACCAGCATGTCTGGGTATAGTCACAGTTAAATGTGAATATCAAGCTTCCTGGGTCACTCTAGAAGATTTTGGTCCATCTGAAGTATCATATTCTCCCTATAGAAAATGCATCATAGAAAAATGCATCATAGAAAACAGTCTGGCCAATTCCCAACATGCCAGGATTTTTTTTCCCAGATACGAAATAACAGTTCATGATTGGATTTCTGAAGTACTTGGACAACCTCTTTGTAGGTGTTGATTGCTACTACCTACCCCCAGCCCAGCATAGCTTGAAAAAATTCATCACACAATGTAAGAGTTTCTCTTCATAGGTTAGTACAAGGTTAAGGAAAGAAACCTAGGATTTCTTACCTTTATCCTATGTTTTTTCTGTATGATGATTTGTATGGCCACAGTAAGAACTCTGGAACTCTGGAAGAAAGCTAAGAATGCAGTAGGTTATTTTGCATAATATTACTGCCTAGTGGCCTTCGATGAAGATGTTACCAAAAAAAAAAAAAAAAACAAAAAAAACACCCACATTCTGTTTCAGGAGAAACAAAGAACTTATTACTATCAAGGTCTGCAGGGAAGACTACTTATGAAGCACTCAGGTGGAAAGAAAAAGTTGGCTTTGTAAGTAAACTGCATTGAACCTCTGAAACAGAACAGGTCTCTTACTGGACCTTCAGTCAATCAAAAATTAATTTGCTATAAAAATAGATCAAGGGACTAGGTACAGGATTTTCTCATTGTTCTAAAAGACAATATCTGGTAAGGTATATCAAGGCCTCAATTAGTTTGCAATTGCCAGCAAAATACCAGGACTGTCTCATGACAGGGAAATCTCAGCCTTGCTTTCTGAGGGTTCTCAGAATTAAATACGTACAACAGTCATGATGTACAAAATAAAAGGAAGCCATCTCCCACACAATGCATTGGGTCACAACTCCTCTATTTCAAGCGGCTCTGTTCCAGGGAATCCTCTTTGTTCAAGAGACTCTTGATGACTAAGTCTTTAAAACTGTCTTAAAAATTCCTACTAATTAAAAGAAACACGCATAGGTACTGAAATGTCTTGGGGCAGAATGAAGAAGTAAGGGATCCTGACACAGTAAGTGGTTGTCTTCTCACCTCTTGTTTATCAGTTACTTACAGTATTATGGTATTATCCACCCGTTTGGCTAATTAATCCATGAGAAAGGGAGAAGAAAACTTTGTATAGCAGCCATGGTCTTCAGGGTTGTAAGACATACTTATGCACAAGCATAAGAACTCTTCCAGAGTTCCAAATGCTTCAGAGATCCTGAATTAGAGGGTCGTTCAGATGAGTTTTCCATCGAGAGTCCTGAGTCACTAAATAAGGTTAACTGATTGCATCAGAACCGTAAAGCAGACATCTTGCAGATCCATAAACCATAACAAGGGTGAAATTTAGGGAACACAGCTGAAGTAATTCAAAATTTGGAAGAGTAAATAGTCCAAAACACTAGAGATCAAGCATGTGCCTCCAGCTCCTTTGCTTCTTCAAAAGCATCAGGAGTAAAAGACAAACCTTCGAACTTTAAAAGCACCTCCATCAGCATGTCCAAACAGAAATTATGACTAGCCACCTCCTCTGAAAAGAATCTTAAAAAGAAGACAAACAAAAAGAAAAATCAAAAAAAAAGAGAGAGAAAACAGCCAAAGGATTGCAAAGATACTAAGCTGAGGAGATTCATCTGACCTGATATATTTATGAAAGCAAAAATCAACACATTTGACAAAACTTCATTATGAAGTCTTCCTCAGATCTCAAGGACCGTTGAATGGAAAAATAATGCAAAATTCTCCTAGCATCGTCAGCAAACCTACTACCTGTGGGAAGCCTCATCCCAAGCTCAATGGGTGCCTTTTCCAGTTCTACTGTGTTAAATCTGTGAATCTTAGTGGCTGGTGACAGAATAGCTTCACACTAAAATATGCTTCTTGTCATGAGTTTTCTGTTGTTTGGGTTTGGTTTTCTAGGGAATGATGACACAGAAGCCCTGCAGAACTTCCCTGAGAGCATGTTACGATGTGCAAAGCATCACATACACCATTGATGAAGACAACCTCAGACAGACGTCCTCAACTGTTACATGGATCACTCAGAGGAAGCTAAAATTATGATGGCATCCATACAAGTCATTGCATATGTTGGAGTGCCAGCTATGTTTACTGTAACTTAGAGACATATAAGGCAGAGAGATGACTCATTTGGAGCTGTAGCTTGTTTAGCAATCTTTAATGAGTTACATAGGTAGATTTTCTAACAAAAACAATATCACATAAGCCACCACTACAATTTAAAAAAATGCAGGATAAACACCTTAATATAAAATCCTTCAAGGATGTCTTTTCCCCACAGAATGCATTAAGGGTGGATCTTCTACTCAATTCCTTTAAACACTGCAGTCAGGCTCAGGAGCAAAAAAACACATTAAAAAGCTTTTGCAGGAGCTCGATGTCTTCCGTCTGCTTTTTTTGGACCTAGCCAAGGTCTACACAGGTGTATGCCAGATGGGCATGGTTACACTGCTTGTGTTGACAAGTGCAATATGTCCAAAAGTTTTCTTGTTTTTCTTGGACAGCCTTCTAGAGAATGCCTAAGACTTCTGCCATGTACTTCATTAAATCCTGGAAAATTTTAAACTTGTCTGTAGAAGCCAGGAGAAGATGAGAATATTGCAGCTAGTACTGGATGTTGTTCTCCTGGAGTTTGAGGTTTTTCTCCATTCTGTCAGATAGCTGGTGCTGGAGAAACCAAGTTGTATGAGAAGATTTAATGCACCCCTTGAAACTGAAGAGCTGTTCTTTGGAAACTGAGCAATGCTGGCTTTGTGGGCTAACAGTAAGCAGTGTAGCTGAGGAGTGAGAGGAGACAGCAGCTCAGCCAGGACCATTAAACACGATGAACTGCATGTGGGAACACACAATAGATGGGGCAAGTTCCCATGGAGTCCTTGCTGTAACCTCTGGGCTCTTTTCTGGAAGTTCAGCTGCAGGGAGAGAAGAATCTGGCAAAAGGAAAGCAGGAAGGTGTACCCACAAGCAGGAGAGGAGTAATGCTTTTTGAGATGTTTAGGCCACCAGCCTGAAGTCAGCTCTTCAGGAACTTATAACCAACATAGTACTATTCAAAAGCCCTTGTGTCCCAATTCTGCAGCACCTTGCTGGTTTTTTTCTAGGCATCTCCAGACACGTAAATGAAATGCAGAACGTTGACTCAATATTCCTTATCCTTTTTGGTCTAGGTTTGGTGACAGATTTCTTAAGTAACATCCAATCCATTCTTCATAGCTGGCTCAGTTTCCTACACACCTAGCACCATTTAGGATTTTTTCCTCTCTATCATATTTTGTAATAAAGTTACAGTTTCCCTTTTGCTAGCCTATCTGCAGCTCCTACAAACATTTATTTCTTAAAAGAGGCCACACCTTGGCAAAGGATCATGTCCTGTCCATTGCCTCTGAAAAAAAAAGTCATTAACATTTTCCTAAGTTTCTCCAGAAATGTTAACTTGGATATGCCACCATAAATCCAGTCATGAATTAATATATATTGTTTAAGCATTAAGGCAACTAGTTGAGTTCAAATGACTGTACTTACACAAAAATAGACATAGAGACAGACAATTTGAATAACAAATATAACCCCAGAGCACCAGCACTGATATTAAGATTGATTTACTCTAAAGGAAGGCACCATATGCAGGAAGGCACCATATGCGCTGTCTTGGACATCAGCACAGGGAACCTAAAATAGAGCTTATTCCCTTTAGCAATAAATGAGTCTATACTTATAATGAACCTTCTGCCTCTTTTAAAACAATCCATGTCTATAATACACGATTCTTTATACCCCAAACTGGCATTGACACAGATGTAAGATGAGCCTCATTTGCCTGTACTTACCCGTCATACCCAAAGAGAACTGAGGCCTCACTGATAGAAAGACTAACCTGCAAACTGAGGTTATTCAAAAAACTTCCCTTCAGAATACACCTAATTTTCTAGCAAAGTTTTATCCTTGTCTCTCTCAGACAAGACAAGAGATGATTCACAAATGAGCAGCATTGTGTATGAAACAGGTGGGGGTTTTTAAACCACAAAGAGAAAGCTTCTACTTACACATTTAATCTTCAGTTCCCAGGATATCACAGATGGATGGAGTAGAATTTAGTTCTCACGAGAATTTTGTGTGTATTAAAAAAAAAAAAAATCTGACTACAATCCCTGTGAATCTAGATAACTCTGTTCACTGACTTTTAAATCTGTTGTATTAGATACTGCTGTCCACAGAGAAGTATCCTCCATGTTTATCCATATTGAGACTTTCTTCTAGTGTCCCAGAGAATAGCAACATTTTTCCCTCTTTCTGAATAGTAACCCTGGAGGGACTCTAGGTTCCTTGGTCTCTTTTGCATAATTTGGGAATTACTCAATTACTTAAGTATTCACGTAGACACTTTTTCTCAATGTAGTGTTCAATGTTTTCCATCCTCTTCTCTTAACAGCTTCTGCAAACCTAGGGGTTGTTGATAGTTGCCAAATCCCTGTATTTCTTAGAAATTTATTGTAGCATTTCAAAGTGTTTAGATCTCCTTCTGCACTTTTAGAAGACCTACAACTTTCAAATACATGTATTAAAATGGAACACTCAACATTCAGGGATTCACTTTAAACTGCAAATTTCCCAAAAACAAATCAAGCTGCCAAATGCAATCCTGCCTTAGCCAGCTTCTGATGTTTTCATGAGGATGACTGCCAAGATATGTAAATTGAGTCCCTTTTTTCTTTGTCTTCTACACTGGAGTCCAGATTCCAATTTCTCAATAAACTTATTTGTAGGACTTTTTTTTCCTCACCCCCTCCAAAAATGATGGCCAACTCCCTGCTTTTTGGATGGTTTACTTGTTCCTGACTGAACTTTCAAATCAAAGAGATACATAATCTACATGAAATTATTCTAGTATATTGTTATCAAAGCATGCAATGACTTTGTGTGGTACCTCTACACGTGTTCTCGTAATAAAGTCAATAACAATGCTACATACTGGAGGTGAGAGAATGCATTTATGTTTGACACTAACACCTAAAATAGATCAATTGTTCCAGCTGATAATTAAGAATAGCATCAGACCTTTGTGCTTTTTTTCTTGGCGCATCACACTTTACAACTTTCCTTAGTGGATTGTGATGGAAGCTTCTAAATAAGATCTGGAGCGTATGACTGGCCTTCGTCTCCCTTCCATCTGATAACCACTTTGATACTTATGCAGGGATTTTTACAGAGGAAATCTGGGCAATTTATGATCTTCCAGGCTGAGACTAACTTCACCTTCATAACTTTCATTGACAAGGTCTTTTGCAGATTCTTCTTAGGAAAGTTGCATAACATCACACCAGTATTTGTCATAGTTTTCTTTGGCATGTAGGCGGCAATGTATATTTATCCACTGACTTTTCCTGGTCCCTTGCTTTTTTAAGTAATAAGTAATTTTATCACTTATCTTACCCTCATGTACTTCTATCCCTCTTTATAATTACCTGCTCTTTGGCTACAGTTTCTTGCATTTTCAGCTGGTTTTCTCTTTTCATGACATTAGACTCTACCCCTTCCTTTGTCAGTATCCTGGAGAAAGAGTACATGTGTAGCACTAGCTGAACACCTTGCTTCTCATTGCTTGTCACTCTTTCTCTGCATCTAAACCTTTTCTTGCTTACCCTTAGCAAATATTGTAACTCATGCAGACTTTGCAGGGAGGATTTTTCTAGAGGCATTTCAGCATCTTCCTATCACGGTCTTCACCAACAGCTTCAGGTTCAGTGTTGTTTTATTCATGTACTTCCTCCTAGCTCATCTTTCACAGTTAATTATTATAACAGTACAAACTCATAACAACATTACTGGAACACCACAACACACTAGAGGTCCAGCAAGTGACTTTCCCTCACAGCAACAGCTTGTAAGAACAAATTCAGGGGTAGCTGGACAATTCTGCTCTTTATGCTCTCAGGCAGGGTAGAGACTTAGAAGGCTTAGACAGCTCACATATGAAAGGTACCTGCACTCCAAATCATTCACTTAGAATCCATTTGACTAACTCAAAGAAAGATCAAATCCTACCATTTCTTTTGTAATTTCTACCTCCTCTCCAAGACAAAAGTGTTTTTTTTTTTTCCCCTTCCCTTCTCCTATCCATATTAAGATCCATGCCCAATCAACATTAAGATTTTTCAATTCTGTTAAGGGAAGAGATTTTTCTAATACTATTTTTATTGAAGTTGACTGGATAGAACTACTCTTACCTGTTCCGCAGGTTATTTCCAAAGCAAAGCTGAACAATGTATTGATATAATATATACATTAATCTTAAAATTTTACATGGTAGATACCATCTAAAATATGTGCTTGCACTTTTTAATTGACAAAATAGGTAAGCTATCAAATTTTTACCTTTATGGCATACTCATTTTATACCTTGTAACTCTCATGACAAATTAACACATCTGTTGTTTTTCTTGTTGTCTCATATAGAATACCTGACTTAGAATCATAGAAACATAGAATGGCTAGGGTTGGAAGGGACCCTAAAGATCATCTAGTTCCAACCCCCCTGCCATGGGCAGGGACACCCTCCACTAGACCAGGCTGCTCAAAGCCTCATCCAGCCTGGCCTTGAACACCTCCAGGGATGGGGCATCCACAGCTTCCCTGGGCAATCTGTTCCAGTGCCTCACCACCCTCACAGTAAATTTTTTTTTCCTGATATCTGATCTAAATCTACCCTCTTTCAGCTTCAAACCATTACCCCTCCTCCTATCACTCCACTTCCTGGTAGTGTCGCTCCCCATCTCTCCTGTAGGCCCCCTTTAAGTACTGGAAGGCTTCTATAAGGTCTCCCCAGAGCCTTCTCTTCTCCAGGCTAAATAACCACAACTCTCTCAGCCTGTCCTCATATGGGAGGTGCTCCTCTGACCATCTTCGTGGCTCTCTTCTGGACTCGTTCCAACAACTCAACATCCTTCTTGCATTGGGGGCCCCAGAGCTGAACTTGAGACAAACTTTTTGAGCTTTTGCATCTTCAGGTAGTTTGCACGATGTTCAGATGTGACTTCCTTCTTTTCCAAAAGCTATTTTCAGAAGCACATAACATTTTCAGAGCACTAAAGTGACATGGGAAGCTAAGCTCTGTTTTCAGAAGTGTCTGGAACACGCAGAGGCTGCCAGAAGGCAGCAGCTTATTCCACTAAATAGCTTAGGCACATTTACAATGCTTATGTGCTAAATACTTCATGCCAAACAAAGGTTTTATCTCTGTCAAATTGTAATTGTTGCTTTATGAATGTCATCATAATTATAACTTTCACTCTGCATTTTAACATCCACAGTGGATTGAGATACCTAGTTTCTGCTGAAAACTGACTGATGTTTAACAACTTCTGTCAATTCTGACACCGTGGTTGTGCTAGGATTTCACATGCTGGAAGAAAGAGAACCATGCAAGAATCACTCAGGCCAACATTTAACAAGTCTCCTTCACTGGACCTACAGCTAATTAAAGTGCTGCTGTTGATTTGAATAACTTTCAACTGAGAAATTGGGTAAGACTGTGCCAAGGTGAGGTGAGACATTGGTGGAGGTGGGAAAAAGCTTATTTTCAATAAATTATTGCTTTCCAGAGCACCAGCCCGGACCACCAGCAGAGCTCGCTTGACTGGCCAGCTGCCAGGCACAAGGATATCAAACCAAGCCCCTGGGTTCATGGGGGATAAGGTCATGCAGAGGCAGAGCATTCAGGTTCATTTGTTGTTTTCCAAAGTGCTGTTAGGATCTCTAGAGGTTTCCAGGCTATGGTTAAAAAATTCAATTTGCTAATCCTGGTGTCTTGCTTTGCAGGAAAATATTCTCCTAATGATTTGTCTGGTCTCCTCCAATAGTCAGGTATTTTTCTGTGGTAAAAAGATGGGAAGGGCATCATGCTTACTCCAGAACAAGAGTCTGCCAATTAATAGCTAAACAGCAATAACAGCTATAAATTCGATCTAACACATTCCAGTCAAACCTGCCATTATCTCAAAGCCTTCAAGCCCCACACTGGGTGCCGAAAAGGACTGTTGTGGTTTAACCTCAGACGGCAATAAGTACCACACAGTCATCTACTCACTCCCCCCGTGGGAGATAACCAGAAGGGTAAAACCAAGAAAACTCGTGGGTTGAGGTAAAGATAGTTTAATAGGTAAAGTAAAAGCCACTCATACAAGTAAAGCAAAACAAGGAATTCATTCCCTACTTCCCATCGGCAGGCAGGTATTCAGTCATCCCCAGGAAAGCCGGGCTCCATCACAGGTAACGGTTACTTGGGAAGACAAACACTGTCACTCTGAATGTCTCCCCCTCCCTTCTTCTTCCCCCAGTTTTATAATGCTGAGCATGTCATCGTATGGTATGGAATAACCCTTTGCTCAGCTGGGGTCAGCTCTCCCAGCTGTGTTCCGTCCCAGCTTCCTGTGCACCCCCAGCCTACTCGCTGGTGGGGTGCTGTGAGGAGCAGAAAAGGCCCTGACTCTGTGTGAACACTGCTCAGCAGTAACTAAAACATCCCTGTGTTATCAATGCTGTTTTCAGCATAGATCCAAAATATAGGCCTATACTAGCTACTGTGAAGAAAACTAACTCTATCACAGCCAAAACCAGAACACAGGGTCTTTGTGACTTAGCCTGGACTATCTAGGTTGACCTACATTCTGTTCCCTGCTCTAAATTTGTGGTCATGTCATTGATTCTTAGGCTGCCTGAATTTTTTTATTCTTGCTTATTACATGATCACACTATTGCTTATTGATGACTGCAGGTTTTCCAGGTACTGATGCACAGGGGTGCAAAATTGTCCCTGCAGTTTGCCAGCTCAATTGCTGGTACAGTCTAATCCCAGCAAGCCAAGTGGCAGAAGGTCCCTCAAAGACAGACTGCTTTACACCTTTTTGCAGACATCTCATAGTTTGGCATTATCACTGCTCCTGCCTCATGCTTTAATTTAGAACCTTAGGATGAACATTTACACTGATTCAGAAAGAGCAGAAATATTTTTTTTTTTAACCCAGAGGTGCACGGTCTCATCTATTGCTGTGATACCGGCTTCTATCCAATACTCATTCTGCACTCACATTTTACCATCTGCCCACTGCTAACCTGAACTTGCTATGTCTAATCTGTGCATCACCACTACTCTCTCAGCTGAAAAACATAAAGGATTTGCTTGAATTCACTTAATTAGGAACTACACCATTCAGGGAACTGTACCAAAAATAACTTGATTTATGAGTTGTCAGTTTAAGTAGCCCCTTAGCAGCACTTAACAACTACTGCTGATGTAAGATGTCTTTATTGATTCAGGACCATCCAGGTTTGAAGTGAGTCAGGTAGCTCCAGCTCACATGCGTCAGAGCTGGCAGTTCACATCTGGAGGAATAAATCTAAGACAGGTTTTATGGGTAAAATCCAGTTAAGAGACCTAGCAAAAATTTACTGTCAAATCACTGTCTGGAAAAAAAGCCACCTGACACCCACAGTTCTATTATCATTTTCACATTAAACACCAAGTGACTATGGCAAAGTAAATATCTTAGCTCTGTACACACTTCCCTTACTTTCCCTGTTGATACACTGACTTGTGGGAGAGATGGAATATACTGTCCCTACCTCACTGCTTTAAACACAGCTTAGTCAACTGGTAGTTGTTTTCAGGACAGCCACGGCAGCGTGCTTTAAGATGCAAGAAAGTCAGGAACAACTTCTCCTTCCTCAGTTTCAGACCATGCTCACGTAACATGATCCTTTGCTATGACGTAAAACAAAAGGCACAGGTGAAAGTTGCTGGATGGTGACTCAAAGACCACAGGATCAAATCCTGCTTTCACTCTGGTGATCCCAGGACCATAAGTGAGTCAGGGTAACATTTACTAAAGCACATCAGGAAAAGTCAAGCACTGTAATCCCATGTTCCTACACGTTTTCTTCTGTATACCCTCCCCAATGCACATCACCGTTTTCCACTTTAAACTCAGGCTTTGATTGTTACAGGTCCAGATCAAAGTCTGAAATCAAAGCCTTACCACCCTCTTTGCAGAGGATGCAGCCTAGATGATGAGAACTCACCAACGGTCCTCTGCTACCCTTTTCACAGTGTCCCTTGTGCTGCAGACATTTACCTGCAACTGAATGAGAAACTCCAAGTAGCTAATGGAAAATCCACCATCTATGTACTTCTACCTGGGTTTTGAGCACTGAGTGTGAGCTGACTGCAAGACAGAAGGGCATCCTTTTGCATGCACAGCTCTCAGAGTGCTGGGCTTTCAGCACTCTCTGGTCTGGGAGCAGGGGCAGAAGCAGAGTCCCTGGAGAAGCAGGATTGCTGGCATAGAAGAGGAATGGGCACCTATAGAAAAGGTTCATATCTCCAGATGCTCAAGGCTTGGGGAGAAGACTTGCCACCACCATCCCTCTAAGCAGTGGAAGGAAGAAATCAGCAATAGCAAGTGCACTGTAACAGTTCACTCAGGGACAAGCTGAGATCCCAACAGCTCCAGCACAACCCTGGAGGAATAAAAGTCACTCTAAATTAATTACTCTAAATCATTTAGATACTTTTGAAAAGTCTAAAAAAACCTGGAAGGAAACATTTACAGGCAAGATATATCCTATACAGTGTCTGAAGGCAAAAATATACTTAAATAAATCTGGGGTGGTGACTATCATCCTTGTAAAAGCAGGAATAATACCATCCCCAAGCCTGATGGGCAATAAAACACATTATGGAGCAAGGCACCAAAATGCTAGAGTGACTCAGGAGATCACGGGATGAAAAAGGTCAATACGTATGAATAGAAGCATCTGAGCACTCTAAGTATTTTATAATCTCTTAACCGAACCAAGAATCTGGAAGAATGAATACTAGAGAAAACAGGAGCAGAGAAACAGAGACAAGTAGGAGAAAGAAGATAGGATATAGTGACTGAGTAATTCTCCCTACACATAAAAATGTTTCGAGGGAGGGGAAGCAGGAGTTGTACAGCTTTAAACTCACATGGTGGTAAACATCAGTTCTGTGCTTCTTGTAGCCAGTCCAACTCTAAACACATCTGAGCAAGAACCAGCCCATGTGACCAAGTGTGCTGCACTGAAGGAGATGTCACGTAGATCAAAGATAATTCATCTGATGTGGCATTTGCTCGGGTAACGATGCAATTTTCTGTGAACAGCAAACTAAGCAACCGTGCAAAATCCATAGTTCATTGCTCTCTTCTTCCCTGTGGCTGAATCAACTTTTGTATTTTTTTTTAAAGCAGCATTTAACCATTTGATCCATTCATACTTCTCCCTTTCTTTTTTTCAGCTGGTCTCCCATTTATGAATTTTTACCATATATGAGCGCTCATTGCAATTCATTCAGACATTCTGCATTCATAGGGATGGAGAAAAAACAGACATTTATAGACAACATAGATCCAACAGTGTGACAGAAACAGCCTTAAGTCTCTTCAAGGAATGAGGAAGCAGTCTTTTAGAAAAGCCATCCATTAGTGAGCTTCCTGGGGGCCGAAATCCTACAATACGACCAAGGAATGCATCATAGACAGAGTCATTTCTGCTCCTGTCTAATCAGTTCTCTAATCTCAGTCCCCAGTTTTGAGCATGTTTCCCATCTGATGCCTTGTGTCTCATGCACTGGCCATGCTGCATAGCATGTGCTCTCCCCACCTCTCATTTTGGGATTCTCTCTGCTAGACATGGGTTGCCAGCTGTGCTTCAGGGAGTAGGTGGGTTGGACATTTATGATGGGTTGTTTGTTTTGGATTTTTTCTATGAACATTCTGTAATTCAGGGAGCGATTCAAATTAAGACACAAAAAAATCATTGTTGGCTGGACAAATTTAAGGATTCATAAGAGTGTGGTGCTACCTTTCAATTTCTTTTCTTGTCAAAGTATACTTTTGCTTATGGTTTCAAGAGCACAATCACAAAACACAGTGTGCTATACAGATTAACACCACTGTAGGATTTATGATGTTCTCCTGACTTGAATGTCACTTTGTTTCTTATTTAAATATATACATATAAAGGCCTCTGTAGCATTTAAAGGATATTATCTATGACCACACACAGAGAGGCTTCAATTCAATATTTTTTAAAAAGCCTGCTTTCCAGGTGTCCTTATTTTCTGTCTCTCAATAAACAAGGCACATGTGCATACAAAACTGTCTTCACATAACTGCAGTACAGTATTATTTTTTAATCTAAATAATTCTGTAACATGCTCACTGCTTATGCAAAAAATAAAGGTGTGCACTTGCCAAAGATTTTCAGGGTTTTCCTATAGGAATACATTGCATCTGGGAAGCAGCAGGAAACAGAACAGACCAGACATCTGTCTGTTTTTATCCAAGGCAGCAGTCACACATTTGGCTAAGTTACTTTCACTCTCAAAAACAACAGCTCTGCTTCTGTACAATCATTCACTGAGTTCTAACTTGTTATCAGAGAAGGGTTGAATGTAATGGTATTCATAAAACCAAACTTAAGAGTGATCCACTGTGTTGAACTTCACCTATGCATCAGGCACCCTGCAGGCTCTTCATGTGTAGAACTCAGGAGTTCCTTCTGATGGCAAGAAAAGAAGCTCCACGCATTAAGCCATATGAAATGGGAGCCCACCTCCTTGCCAGCAAGTCTCACCATACTTACGGTCTTATGCTATGGAGCTATACCACAAAGGAAGCCCATTCTATCTCCCTGCTGCAGCACGCTGCATCTTACCTGCCACTGCCAGATCTCACACATCATGTACTGCAAGTGGACACACTAAGTGAGGGTGCACTGACTGGGAAGAGATAGCAAGGTGCCATTGCTTTAGTGAAAGAACAGGATATAGACGCACAAGTCCTACACAAGAAACATGACACTGTAGGTCTACATGATGTTCAGATATGATGTCTCCTGGCAATTTGCCTCAAAGAAGCTTTAGTGAGAAAACACTCATCAGGAGCACTATTGTGGAGCAGTTAAAAATAATGGTCAATGTTCCCCTTGAGCAATTCTGAAAAAGGCTGCATTTAAAACCTTATAGGAGAGCGATGTAACCACATGATCAGAATGATGGCATGCTGGCCAGTATTTCATACACAGCAAACTTTAAATTCAACTTCCAGTGAAGTAACTTCACAGACTTCTACTCATCTTAAACCCTGTATGCCCTAAGAAGCATTTTAAAGCGTTCTCCCTGTATTGCAGCAATGATAAGCCCTGATGGTGATTATACTAGAAGGACATCCATCCTGTGTAAAATCCCTACTGAAATCAAGTGGATCAGAGCTAAGCCAAGTTATCTCTCTCATAAAGTTCCTCTGTTCTTATACGCAATGGCAAAGCCATTATTTGCCAAGGAGAGACAAAATTTAGTTTGAAAACACAAATAGTTTGTGTGCCGATAGGAGTTCACAATTTTGCAGCAACACTGATACAATAAAAAGCATCAGTGCTTCTGCTTTGGACAGGACAGGTCCTCAAGTGTAGATAGGCTTCTGCAGTTACAAGAAACTTACTGTCTCTCTTTAGAACTTGATTTTGTTTGTTCTCATTTCCTAGCTACTGTCTAGATGCCTTGACAACACAACAAACCTTTATTTTATTTTGAAGTTTTAGCATGTCATACAACAATAACCAGATCACTCCCCCTAACACACACACACACACAAAAAAAAAAAAAAAAAAAAACAGAAAAAATAAAATTGCTTAGAAAAAAAGCCCTATTTGTGCTTTTGTTGTTTGGCACTAATTATTCATCAAGTGAATTACTTCTGGAAAGCCTTTAAGCTCATAAACCAGAAAATCCATCAGTATCTGTGATATTATTCCACAGATATCAATTAGTGTTCTTGAGATACAAGTCAAACTAGTGATTTCCTTCCCCACTGAAGCCCAGAAACTTTTTTGCCATGACATTCATGAACCATACCCTATACTTACAATGGAATGAAAGACAGGAAAACAAATCAGACAACATAAAATTAGGCTGCCAAGTTCTTGAGCCATTGTTCCTACAACCTTAAAGACAGTCTCTCCTAATCCTAACCCTCAGAGAAACTAGGGACGTTTGAGTGAGCAGAGAACCAGCAGCACTTAGTGCTAGCTAAGGTCAGCACCCAGTGGGGTGCCCTGCTTCCAGTTGTGCAGCCATCTACAGAGCATCTACCACATGTAAGGAGCCCAAGACAAGGATTTTCCGATCCTCCCCCTGCCAGGTGGGAGCCATGCAGTTTATTCATGTGTAACTTTAGTGGAGACAGAAGAGGGTGGTGGCATGTAAGAAGCTGACCCACTGCAATCAGGTGACGCCCCTGAAATTATGGAGCTTCAGCTGTGCACCTTTCCAGCTAAACTATTTCAGCTAGATAAGCCACTTAAGCAGGTTTTGCCCAAGCCCTCCTCCATGGTGATATGCTTTAAAAAAAAAAAAAAATAAATCTAAGTTATCCCTAGCTATGCTTGGAAGAGGCACCCTGTTACTCCTGTATTTACTGATAGTCTCCCCACAGCCTTTCTTTCACTAGACTCAACAGGGTTCTAGGTGGGCTTCAAAAATACCTTCCAGATCAGCCCAAAGTTAAGGTTGCTCCTCCTTTCCAAAGCCTGCAGAATTAAATTTGATTGAAAACTTCAAGGATCTCATTAGCTGGAGAATAACAGCTGCTACAACTATTTTAGACATGGAAGCCAGCAAAGATAGACCTTTTGTATACATAGTCAAATATCTATGCCGCAGCTCTGAAAATAACACAACCACCTTCCTGGTACATTTTTAAAAAATATTAATAAAATCTAAAAGTTAAATTCAAAGTTAACTACAATAATTTCTGTTGTCACTAGGTAAATTCTCTCCCATACAAGCTGAAGGTCATTATTTATTTCTTATTTAAGCATTTGAGAAAACTTAGGCCTTGCTGGCCAGCTGTTCCTTTCCAGTGCATATAGATGCATGCACAAGAAGGGAATGAAATACCGAAGGCTCCACTTAAATAGATTCACGCCAGCAGATCCCACCTCCTGTTGGGACTTCTCTCTAGAAGCAATGGAGATGTACAAGTACAGAAATGCATGAACAGAAAAGCTTCAGCTGGGTAAAGTTTGCAAAGGACTGTGATCCTAAGTTGAACACACATTATGTCTGGATCCATCAATATTCCTTTTACAATGCGTAGTATCAAATGTTTCACAGATGTTTTAATAATTGGCCTATAAGCCTATATAAAAAACTATGTTATATACTAGTTATGAACATACTAGATAACCATCCTTAACTGTTTTATAAATGAAAGCTTAGCAAGAACTAGGACATTTAACTTTTACATACTAATACTAAAACGAAGAGAAACACAGAAGCCTTTACATCAGGCAAATGCTAGAGAGCCCACAAGCCCAAACAAAATCCAAGACAGAACTCCAGGGTTTGGGTTTCTGTTTCCCAAATGCTAAGAATGAACTTTTTTCCCCATATTGTCTGAAACAAACAGATTTTTCCTGTCTTGAAACAAGGCAGTCTAGGGGCTCAGAGTGGAAGAGGTGGATTAAATGGAGACTGAAACACTTAATGGCCTTCAAGAAGAAATACAAATGCCAGGTGCTGGCCTAAGGTTCCAGAGGCCTGTAACCAGCATATAATAAAATTCAAATATTGCAAATAGTCTCCTATTCTTCGACAGATGTTGCAATGATTTTGTTGTGTTTCTTCTGTTTTCAACACTCACATACTTGTCCTTTGGACATTCCTCATACTAAGCTCACGCTTGTATCTGTTGTTTGCAACAAGTCTCCACGGCAACCACTGGGCTGGGCAAATAGTTTCACTTTGTACAAGATAATAGGTAATTCAAAACATCTATTTTTTTAAAGCAAACTTAAGTCATCTGCACATCAAATACTGCAGTTGATAGGTCCAAGAAAAACGAAACAATGTGTCCAGCTAGACAACAGCAACTTGATCCCAAAGTTCTTTAGCTCCCATTAATTGACAGGGTCAGGACTGAACTTCAGGGGCATGTAAAACACAGCCTGCTGCCAAACATCCGCCCGTTGTAACCGCAGGGTGAGGAAAAGACTGATTAACTGCAGGTTTTATTGCCAGAGAATACAGATATCATGTTGTTTCACCCAAAGTGAAGCTCAGTTTTGTCCAAAGTGTCTTATTGGCACCTACATACACAGCAGGTGCATCTCATGCAGGGTCCAGGAGGGTCTGATCCAGAGATCAAGCCAGTGGAGAAACCACTCAAAAGCACATGATAGTAAACAACTACCTTCTCCACTAGTCTAACGCAAAGCTCTGTTTTCCCCTCAATACAAGTCAGAAAGCAAGGCCTTGATCCCAATTAGACACAAGCACTTGTGATTCCCTGAGCTTGACAGGATGAGACTAATTCACCAACATGCAAAATGGAACGGTCTGCTGTCCTTTCAGATGCATGAAAATAGAGTTAACACCACTGATAAAACTGATCTGTCTGAACACAGGTTTGCCATGAGAAAAACAGCTCTTCTCCAAAATTTCCAGTTACTCTACAATTTCCAAAAAGATCAGAGAAGAATTAGGCTAGAGCGCTCAGAACCTTAACAAATCAACGCTTAAAGGGTTTATGTATTTGGAACCCTGGAAACAGAGAACGTTGAAACATGCAATGCTGGTCTGGGTCAAACTCTGGTGGCTGGAAGCAGGAGGGTGGTATCAGGGCTGAGTTGTGGCCAGAAGACATATCCTCACTCAGCACCTACAGATCAGCAAAGGGGAGCTGCAGACAGTGCCAACAGCACCACACAGCCTAGAACATCTCCCAGGTGACACCAGTGCTGTAGCAGGACAACCAGCCAGCCACAGGGTTTCCAAAGTCTTAGCAGAGCTTTCCACTTCTTACCACCTCCATTGCTCCCCAAGCTGCAACGAACACACTGCTTTATGGTATGGCTTGTGCACTGCATAGCGATAACGCCTCCAGCCAATATTGCTGCTCTGAGCTCCTGTGCAGGAGATTATTTTAAGAAAAAGGGGATGTTTGTTCTGCCTCACACACTGTAGGCCTGCCTGGGTACTCGCCCTAAGTGCTGCTGGCATTTTTTCTCTTGTAATAGGCACTTGCATCAGTGGCTGGAGCACAATCAAGCAACATGTTGCTGCTCTGGAACTGAACAGCTTAAAGCAGTGCCTTTTCAAAGCTTTGCACCTGCTCTTGTACAGCTTAGTACTTGATCCTGCAAGCACCTCACCCATCAAGCAGGACCCCCACTGAAATTGGCTTACATCCTAAATATAAGAAGGATTGAGCCCTTGACATTTTCTTCCATTTCATCACTTTTCCTGCCTTCTGTGTGCTCAGGTGTTACTAATTTCTAACTCAGCTTGTGCCTATGGTTAATGCTAAGACAGTAATCCCAGAAATAGCTGAGAAATAGGATAACAGCAGCTTTGCAAGCCAGTTGCAACAGTGTCAGTAAACCCTATGGACCCCATAAAAGATACTATTGTTTCTGAACTCAAATACTGTCAAATCAAAATACACGATGCCCGAAGTGCTTGCAGAGCAAAGAAAGGTCAAGTAGCTTACCAGTAATAACACTGAGTGACCAGTCAGCATAGATGTCACCACTGATGCTTGTCCCTCTCTTGGGGGAAGCCAAGAATCTGTTGAAAACTTTTGGTCCATCATGTGGCAAACATATGCCTCAGTCTGTCTACTCTTCCCATGAGAGAGTCAACAAGGGTGCAATATGAGTCTTCTAGAAGTCCTTTTACTGAACTTTACAGTACATGGAAGTCCAAGAGCAGAGGCAGCTTCTAGGTGCCACAGCAGAAACATCTCAAACCATCACAATTTACTACAAGTTGACTTATCCCTCCTTCAGTGAGAAGTCAGCACAGATCCCACTGCAAGTCACAGGTCCCTCAGCATGAGGGGACCTCTGCACAGTTAAATGCAGATGGGATGCACAATATTCTAGATGTATTATCTGATCTAGCAGCATAGATTGCTTAATTCCCCAAAGCTGCTCAACATGTCAGCCTACACATCTGGTTATCAGTTCTTCACAGAAGGACACATAGACCACCATTCAAGTCTAATTGAGTGAGCTTCACAAAGTCACCAAGCTCATTAAGTTCCTGAAAAATCTGGACAGTGTCCAATGACAGTGAACACAGTATCAGTGGCTGCATACCAGAACTTGCTGAGTAAGCGTACTTAAGCTGAGTTAAAAGACCAAAGCATTTTCACAGAGTATTCAAGAGCTTCAACATTGACCAAGCCTTCCAGTTGCTACACCATAACATCTTGAATGACACTATGGTCGCAAAAGCCAACTCCACTTTAGACATAAGCAGTGTTGAGGTGTCACATTCAGTAGCATCATTTAGTGCCACAAGGACCATCAGATTGTCCTTATACTATTTTATTAATAAGATACTTTGTAAGAGAATAGCCACTAAGTCCAAACTTTACTACTTACAAATCCTGAAGTCTGATAACTAGGTGGATTAGTAAGGTTAGAAAAGACCAAATTGTTACAGTCATATCTGACAGTACTTTAGATAATGTCTGAAATGGGAGTAAACCATTCTGAGATGAATTTTTGTTGTTGTTATTGCCATTTAGGGGAAAAAAAAATGTGCAACTCCCTCACACAACAGAACAAGCACTAGCTTATTGTAGATTCCTGAGGATGTTTCTAAACCATGGGTTCAGCAGGGTGGTTCCTATTGCTCATCCCTGGGCAAATTCACAAGTCTTACTGACTCTTGAAGAGTCGAGGTCCAAGTATGCATTTATTTCCTCTCTCTGCTCCTCCCCAAGTACTGGTTTGTTTTGGAAGGATATCTGGTGAACGAACAGAGGAGCTGTAACAGGTGAAAAATGTGTTGTTTTCTCAACTTAGACACCGAGACACAAACAGGCTGAGAATGCAAATTCAGCAGAGCTGAGGCTTATTTAGTTTCATACTCTAATATGCTGCTAACTACCTGCTATGTAGGCGCAGATAGATAGCTCCATATATGTTGTAATAACTTTGCTCTCTGGTAGGTCTCAGCTGTATCATTATAAGAGAATACAGGGTTCCTGCAAGCTCAGAGTTAAAAAATAGTCCTGAGGATACATGACATGAAATTGCCCCCTTATATATGTATCTTCAGTCATATATAAGTTTACATACATATGAACACATATATACTTAATCAATCTCCTCCGGTGGAATCCCCCTCTGAAATGAAGCAAAATAGCCATTTTGGAGCATAACGTCTTTTAAAAGCAGAAGGAAAGGAACCAGACTCCTCCAGGGCACAGAAGAAAGAAGGTAGTTGAGTACAACTGGCTACAACTTCTTCCCAGAAGAAGGAGAACAGGTAATGTTTCCAGATCAGCTCTGGCATGTCCTTAATGGGCTTCTCAACCATCCCACGTTAAACCTATTGTGTGTGGAAAGAGACCAGTACACAGGGAGTAGAGAGAAAAGCAAGAAAGGATGAGTGGAGATTCCTCACTTGGGAAGGGATAGGTAAAATACATTGTCTGTCCTCTTGAGGACCAATATCTGACAGCACAGACGCAACACTTTCAGTACTGCTCTCAAGCTAGTCAATGAGGGGAGCATCTCTTTCATCAGACTAGTAAGAGCTCGGTCCCTGGAAGTGCTCCTCCATCTTCAACTGTCTTTTTTCCTTTTAACCCTAGATGTTACCAAGGGAGTCTTTTAGGTAACAAAACTCCTGTGTCTCATTAAATTCTAGACATCATCGCATGACCCACCTTGTTTGCAGCTATTGCTACAGAAGAAGAAAAGTTTACCATAAGATCTGCATCACCTCTGCCAGCTCTGTGCAAACACCCTACAGTTGAAAGCATACCAAATGCCTATATTGAAGTACCCAATTGCTCCCCAGGTGACTGTTGTAGCTACAGTTGGAGTCATTGTTCATTGCAGTATTTTTACAAATATACTTGGCCTTTTCTCTAGACACTGTAGTAGCACTAACAGGAATACAAGACCCTTTTCTTCCAGTAGAGAACTAGTTTACAAACTGCTAGTTAGCCTGGCAAGTGGTATACTGGAGAACGTAATGATTTGGTTGATGTTCTCTTCTGATCTTGCATGCGTCTTGGTGGAATTTGATTGCTATCAGGTATGTTATTCTGAGCCTTACAGCACGATTTTTGGGTGCTGTTTAGTAACTAACCAGATTCACTGTTTGTCATGGATGTTTCCTTTTCTGAGATAGGAAGAATATCCTGTGACTAAGGTTATAACAACCTTTGCAAAATGAATAGATTTTCAGTTGGGGGGATGCAAATCCACCCTACCAGTCACTAGTATATTCAATATCTCATTCCCTGCTCCCCTCTGGTTTGTTTGGGGTTTTTTTTGTTTGTTTGTTTGGTTTTGGTTTTTTTGCACCTGAATTTTAGTAAAAAAAATTTTAAAAAAAGAAGTTTGAGGATGAAACAAACTGCAGCTGATGAGAGACTCCCTAGCTTCCATCTTCTTGTCAAGAGTGCTAGGGTCAAACTCAATAAAGGTCACAGATCCTGAAGAGAAGCACAGGGAGAAATGTGGGCTCCAAAGGATGTCAGTATTCAAAAGGCTACAATACCACTGCAGTTGGGATTTCTGCACACTACCAGGAAATCCACACTGACTTCTACTTCAATAAGTATTTTTCTTGAAAAGTCTCTTTTGTGCATCTGAAGAATGGAATTATTGGCATGTCCTGCTAGAACGAAACAGAGGTACCATTGTCATAGAGCTGCTTCAAAAAAATTCCTAGACTGAAAGAAAAACAACTGGAGTCACAGTTGGATCAAAAGCAACTGAAGCTCTTGGGCTTGTATCCATTAGCTGGAGGTGAATTGAAATAAACTCCCCATTCCACAGAGCTTTGGCAATCTCCTGGGAACTATACTCACCTCCAAAGCTATAAATAAATAAATAAAAGCAGCAAGCCCAGACCTCCCGCACCATCCTATTTGACATAATAGTCCACACTTGGGTGGTCCCATTCGTAAACCAGCCTCTCTTTTATGACAGGAGAAAACACTAAATCATGCTTGTGAAAACTGAATACAGTTCCCAAAAAGATAGGAAAAAGAAACAGAATATAAGAAAGAGTAAAAGCAAGTTAAGCACTCAAGAAGGAGGGAGCTGAATGAAAGAAGCCATTTAAAACTAAACTTGCTTTGGGAACTCCATACCCCAGTGCATTTGGATTCATCTTGGCACTTTTTCACCACCCCCAGCGCCCCATTTTTTGGAAACACCCAAGCCTACAATAATATTGTCTGGAACAGCATCCTGCTCCCCACTACAGAACCTCAATGACTCCAGATTTACCAAGTATCAAACATCTGGCATCCTGCGTAAAAGAAAAATAAAATTTAGTGAGACCCCTTCTTTCTCCTGCTGACACACATTTTATAGAAAAATGGCCATTGCTGAGGGGAAGTACCAAAAGCTGCAGTGATCCCATTCTTCTACCTTATCCTCAGGCTGCAGGCACCGCTTTCACATTTCCCCACCACTATTGTCTGAACAAGGGCTTGTAATTCTCCCTAGAATAACCTACACCTGCAATATGACAGTGCAAAGTCAAGGCATCCCCAATACAGAACAAACACTCACACCTAAAGTGCTTGCCTGTGGTTGCTTACAATTCTTGTTGGAAGCTATACCACACCCTCTTCCCAAAGCCTAGAACATAACCAAAGTCTCCTAAACACTCATTTCTGAGGTGACGACTCACTTATAACCAGAAATACATTAAAAAAAAAATCATGCATCATTTTAGGAACAGAACCAGTAATATCCTTCCTTTAGTTTTGATTACAAAGCTTAAGTGGAGCACATCTAACACTGCAGGGCTACAAGGTCGCCTCCCCCTACCAGAGTGTATAGCTACAATTGTCTGTAACACTGTAAACCAAAAATGAACCTCAGTGTATTGGACAAGAGAAATTAAGTTTCCTCAGATAAAAATAGGAACAACAGATTTAACGTTCAGAGCTTGACTTTGCAAATTAAGTGGGATTTATAACAGCAGCCCTCAGGGTTACGTACAATTTACCTCTTATAGGAACTCACGATACCAGGTACCATGAGACTGCCAATTACACATTTTCACCTGTACCACCAGTCTGAGGCAACCTTGTCTATTCATCGTCAAGACTGTTTCTAGCTGCTTAATCTTATTATCTACCAGAGAGCTCTTACTTCCACCTCCCCTTCCACATGTGCCCTTCCTTGCTCTCCGCACTCACATAATCCTCTGAAGATCCCTGTGTTCAACAGACACTGGCCTACCCAAAGACCTTGTTTCAGATCAGTTCTCAGGTGCCTATGACAAAGCCCGTCCTCCACACAAATATCCAAAAAACCATGGTTACAAACATATCAGCTGCAATTAATAAAATTACATCATTCAACAGCTTACATAAAAAGTCATCAAGGAAGCTGCACAGAATTTGTTTGCTGACACTCCTGTTCATATAATTTTTTCTATAAAGACCAGGACTTTCCTTTCATGTTCTTTGGGTTGGGGTTCATCAGCCCGCAAAAATAATTAAAAAAAAAATGCATCAAATTTTTGGTACTCCACCAGAAAAAATATGCACTTTCTATCCAAGATATCACATCATGCCATCTCCCTAATTTAAAAGCATTAATCTTTCTCTTTCTCATAGAGCAACGGCTTTACACTTTGGCACTGAAAATAGACAAATCAGGGAAAACATTAACTCTATCCAGTAAGCATTATACCTAGGGTGGGGTTGAGCAGTCTGACGCACTATCGCATCTAGTAGCTTTACTAAAGCAACTAAGCAGACAGATAAAAAAATGAAAGCTAAAGTACATGAGCTTTTCATGCAAGAGGCTTTACAACAAATAAGGCAGCCACTGACTACCATTTCTGAAAACATTATGTTACACAGTTACCATTAATTTTATCCTACTTAGGAACAGATGTGTCCTAAAAGCACCTGCAATACATAGGATGCTTACACTAAACTACAGTCTTTAAAAAACCCACCAAAAAACCCAAAACCTAATAAATGAGGAATACACAAAGTCAAACACAAATGATTTGCCTTTCTTTTGCAGCATAGCTGACACTTCTGCAGTGTGGAGTTTTAACTATAGATTTTTAATTTCTCATTGATTTTCCCAAAAAATTTATCCACACTTTTAACATACACAGTATACTGTTACCAACCAAAATGCTGAAGAGACACTGATAAGCACAGTATATACATTCTGTATGTAGAATACATATGTTTAGTATATGTAAAATAAATATATATAGAATATCCTTATCCTGGTCTTCATTCTATCAACCATCTTATATTGCAAAATAAAGTTTAAGACACCCACAGGTAGCTTGATTTGTCAGCAGGTTTAAAGATTTCTATCTGTTTTGGAAATTCCAGCAGTACACTAAAGCACATTTGATATTCAATTTAAATAATGCATAATGTCATTTCATTGGGGGATGATGAAACCCATCCACCTGAAAACACTCTCATCAGTTTAGCTCATGACTTCAAAAACATTGAATTGACACATCTAACTACAGCCAGTCCCATATTTTATCCATTTCCTGTAATATCCTGTACGTAGGTCTTTATACTTGTCTACAATAAAATGGCCAGTTACAGAGCTTGATTGTTTTCATAACGTCAGATGCACAAATTGTGAATGAGCTCCATCAATTGTATGTAAGCCACCACTGTGACTACGTGTTCAAAACCCGTTTACCCTTACTGCTGAAATTTCTTCAGATTAAACGAGGCAGAAAAGCAGTTGAAAGGGGGCAATAGTTTTTGTTGAATCCTCAGTCTTTTAAACATGTACACTGGACCAGAAACCAAATTTGAAGGAGATGGTATAGGGAAGTAAATGTCAGAGCAAGTTAGGCTGCTTCATGATGTTCTGTAAGGAATTTCCACTAGGGACATGCAGCGTAACAGACACTGTACCAACCCTCTGATCAGGTAGATATGCTGTGAATACAACTACACCACCTGGCATGCAGACATGGTAAGCAAAACATCACGTTACTAATTAGGTTCAGCTAAGCACCGAACTCCTGGTCACAGTGAAGACTTAAGCTGTATTTTGGAAACCAGTGAATTGTGAAAGGGGTGGGAAAAAGAAGTTTACACAGAGAACTTAGGGTCCAAAACCAATGAAGTTACCAAGCCTCTGCTAACAGCTGGGGTCTCAGAAGTGGTTCTTAGCACCTATCAGACAAGTGACAAGAATCAGAAGGCAGGGGCCCACACATCCAAGCAGCTGGACTCGATTGTTGTACTTAATCTAATTCACATAAAGACAGAAAATGAAACCCAGTGTCTTCTGATCTGCAGCCTGGGCACTAAGCATTGTATCACCTTTTAAGAACCTAGACACAAGGAACAGTTGTGCAGTCTGCTTGGATATATGCTTTCAGTGCAATCAAGAAAACAAGCATCATTCAGAGGGAGAGAGAGGCATTTATCACAGAACTACCAGCACATTTAAGTGTAGTTTCTGTACTGGCTCTTCTGCAACCTCATTTCAAACTTTATTTGACCTTGTGGTTTGGTCTTATACTACAGGCAGATGCATTTTCCAATGCCTCATATTTTATTGCTATGTTATAACCATCACAGCAGTCTTCTGATCATTACTAAATGTACCCTTACTCACACACTAGAGCCTGCTGTCTTTTATTCATACACACGCATGCTCTTCACAATAAGAGTAGTTAATCTATCACTATCACAGGGCTGGAAAACGAAGCCTGCACTGAAGAAAACTTACACAATTTTTCCTTTCACATAATCATCTCAAAGGCATCTGCCTGATAAAACAGTATTAACACAGTGAATACTTCGTCAATTTAGAAATACTACTACAGCTAACTCAAGCATCAGTCCTAGACACGCTGTACTCCCTGCTGCTAAAACAGGACTTCCCGATAACTTGTGTTTACTGAAAGACTTGCTTAATGCATCAGCCCCTGTATTTCTCATGGAACCTTGCTAATAATAGTGAACAGGTCCAGAAGACTGAAGTCATTTGGGGTCATTTATCTAACAGTATTAAACAGACGAGGAATGTAGCAAAAAGACTGATCACACCAGAACCCAAAGTTCATACAAAGGTAACTAAAAGTCCTCTGACTAGTAGGGCAAATGAAAGGCATATCAAGGCATTAATAGGAAGATAAGTTGCCATTTTAATATGGTTTGTGGGAAT
>NW_010106356.1:54911-60709 GCF_000699245.1 Pterocles gutturalis | reverse complement strand
CCACCCCCCCCCCCGTGATGACAGAGAGCCTTCTTCAGGCTCTAGCCCTTTTCTGTTTCTCCCCTTAACTCTAAAAGTGTCCTTCCTTTTTGAAAAAATTACATCATCTGGACTCACAGACATCAAATACTGTTTGGTTTAATACATTTTAACTATAAGCTGTCATTGCACTGAAAAAACAAGAGCTTGTCTGTGCATAAGTTTTACCAGTACAACACACCAACACATTAAACTTGCCTAGCAGTGCAAGCACAAAGGCATATTTATCCCAGTCACTTTTCAGCCTGGCTTGATGTCCTTTCTCACACACATCTAGCTGGAGAAAACCCCTGGTGCCACTGCAGAAAAGTGACTACAAGGAATTAATGTCTTACATTTTGGGTAAATTTTCTCTTCTGGATACAGATGTGCTAGCAAAAGAGGTCCATCTTCAGAGACAACCATTCCAGCAATTTATCACAAAATATTCAGGTGATCACAATTTAATTCTCTTCAGGTAGGATTACATTAACCTGACCAGTTTAGACAGTTAATCTTATTTAACACAGAAGATACACCTCATACCTCTGTTTTTGAATGCCACAGAAGTTTCTCCAGTCTTGATAAAACTGATTTGAAACAGTAAAAAAACACCCTTCTTTGTGGGACACTGAGACTAACTGGATTCTTTTTCATCAAAACGTTTTAGGAAATTAGGGGGGAAACTGTGTAGGCTGATCAATAAAGATACAAACCATAGAATGGTTTGGGTTGGAAGAGACCTTAAAGATTATCTAGTTCCAACCCCCCTGCCATGGGCAGGGACACCCTCCACTAGTCCAGGTTGCTCAAAGCCTCATCCAGCCTGGCCTTGAACACCTCCAGGGATGGGGCATCCACAACTTCCCTGGGCAACCTGTTCCAGTGTCTCACCACCCTCACAGTAAAAAATTTCTTCCTAATGTCTAGTCTAAATCTGCCCTCTTTGAGCTTAAAACCATTACTCCTTGTCCTATCACTACACTCCCTGATAAAGAGTGCCTCCCCATCTCTCCTGTGAGTCCCCTTTAAGTACTGGAAGGCTGCTATAAGGTCCCCTTGGAGTTTTCTCTTCTCCAGGCTGAACAACCCCAACTCACTCACCCTGTCCTCCTATCAGCTTGGAAGATCAGAACAGAAGAAACTGGCAATGTCAGACCACCTTTCACATTTTTATTATTTGTTCCTTTCCTGTGGGTGCCCATTTTCCATGAAAAAACCAGCACAACTTCTTTTGTGGTAAGAAAAGCTGCCAAACTGAAGCCAACTGATCTTTTGAAGGGAAAACAAGGAAAAAAGGGCACGTAAGAACAGAAGGACATGTTGACTTTGGGATCTTTACTTTTAAAATATACAATCACTCAAAACGCACGTCATGTGTATGACTGAGAGCTGAAACTTTGTCCCTTATAAAAAAAACCTGACGATAGCAGATAGCAGCTTGTGTATTGAGTTGGCTGCTTCATGAACTGTAATTATGGCGGATATAAAATAGATCACCTCATCCATCTGGAATAAAAATGAGATTACCACTTTGTAATTTTGTTCTATACAGGACTGCAAAATATCTTGCCCGTCTCTACTCTTTGGCATGGCAGGGGTTTAACAATGAAATATAAAAGAATGCAAAGCCCAGATTATCTCTTATTTACAGAAGTGATAAATTAACCACTGGAAAGATAAAACCTGCCCAAGCAATCATTTCTCCTCACTGACCTCATGCTTAGGCACTGCTTGGAATGAAATCAGCTTTGGAAAAAGTCATGCATAATTGAAAACAAATGGTGACAATGAACAAAAAAGATACACCAATAACTGACTTGTACATTCAAGAGTTTCCTAAGCTCCGCGAAAGCTCAAATCTCTCCTAATGAGGCAGCCAATATCTAGCGACACGTTGCAAAGCTGTACTCACCACTTGCCAGATTACCATCACACGTACATCACACATCAACCAGTGGATTTGTTTGTTGAAAGAAAAGTTCACAGTACATTATACATAGTTAAGGAGCATGGAAATACGCATCATTATGACTTGAATCACCACTTACATGAAATGACATTAGGCTTTGTGATGCACATGCAAGTAATAACTTAGCTACTTAGTATTTGCTTGCTTACATTCGGTAGCTACTTAGGGATATACAGTAAGTAGCTACCTGAGTTATAAAACTAGTGTTTTGAAAACTTGAGATTATTTGGTGATGCCACTACTGTTGGGAGCAGGGAGGGAAACTACACAGAGAGTAAATCCATCTTACATTATGGCAAGGATGCTGATTGATCATTTGTAGAAAGAGCAAAAAAGCTTACATCATTGATTCCAACTAAAAGACAATCTGACTTCTTCTATAACTTCTGATGAGCACCTTGCTAACACTAATAAGAACTCAAAACCATTTAATCCTGCCTTGTACGTGGTTACTCATTTTACAGACAAAAATTTATTTTTTCCCTCTAAAAGGGCTACACAGATACAAAAGAAACCATGATACTGATTCTAGCAGCATTTTTATCTAATCTCCTAAAGTGAGTACTAATCTGAAAAGTTTTGCAATTGGCAGGAACTCCAAGAAAGTTGTTGTTGTGGTTTTGTTTGTTTGTTTGTTTTAATCTATGCTGAAATTGCCAGGTTTTTTGCTTAGGGGAGGGGAAAAAGAAAAAACCTGATGTGACTACTCACACAAATAAGTTTGTTACGCAACTTACTTAGACAATAAATACAGAATTCCATAAACATACTTCCTGTCACTTCCCTTTAAGAAAATATTCAGATGGCCAAAAGTGCAATCTTTGGCAACACTAGCAAAAAAAAAGGTAATTAGAGAAGAAAGTGACCAAGCACCATAACTACTCACGCACATCTTACAGAATTTGATAACATTTTATTATCCAAGTACTGAAAAGACAGAATAACACATTTCTTTAAAGTAATTTCACTTTAATCAGTTTTAATAAAAGAGAAGACAGTTTCTATTCTCCTCTGCAATATCTGGGAGAGATAGCCCAACCAGAAAGTCAGTTAGGAGAGCTGTTAAGACAGTAATACATAATTCCATCCCATATGAACAAAGGCAGCAAATTGCGCACAAGGAGACTGGTTTAGAGAAGCAAGTAAATACCTTAAGCAATATCACTACCAAGTGATATATGACAGTTATGCATAGTCATAGTGTGGTAGATTACCGCCACCTTCTGGTTACAGATTGCTAAGAAATTAAACCTGTACCTAAAATGCACATATAATGGAAATGCATACAGTGAGATGTGGGATCCTAGCATGTGGGAGAACAGTGAAGTGGGACAGGAACATTCATACTTTCTGTAAACTGCACAGTGTGTGACTGCATGTCTTGACATCTATTTACTCTCTTCTATCTTAAAATATCTTAATATCTTCTATCACTGAAATCAGTTCCCATTGGAATGCATGTAATGGTTACTTAATGAAATACATTTTGAGATTAAAATTAACAATATATTAGCCAAGAAAAAATAATGGAAGAGGACTCCAAGGAGATAAGTTCTGACACATTTTTACACGTAACCACAATGTGCAGTTTGTATAGCTTGTAGCAGATTAATCAGATGAGGCATTGGCTGAGATAAAGTTTTTGTTTTGAAATTTTCCTCCACAATAATTCACTACTGAACAACAATATAAAGGAACTATGCAGTTAATTTTAAGACATTTCACTCTAAAACCAGCTCTTCGAATTTTTTGCATACATTCAACTTTTATCCTAATCTATTAATTTTAAAAGCTATTACTAACTACTCAATGAGAAGTACAACATGCAAAAAAGCTACTGCCACCATATGTTTGACCTATGCAGCCTATGTTACAATTTGAGAGCCTACATGCAGAATGTGTGAGCAAGCAAATCCAGTTTTACCCATAAGGAAGGCATCTCCAGACTCAGATCTGACTAACATAAACCCTCAGCCTTCAAATCAATGGCAAACTCTCAACAACTGTAGAGGAAACAGCTACAATGAAATGAACAAATGACACAAGACTATTAAGAAAACCTGTGTATCTATTATCCTCCTTTCTTAAGGCTATACAACCTAATCAAATGTTATTTAAATGAGGCAGCACATGTATCTGGTCAGCGAGGAAACAAAATTCAAAGATGACTGCACAGCACAATGAAAAGGCGGCAATACCACATGATGGCTCTTTTGAGTATGGAGGCAGAGTAAAATTTTTAATAAGTAATTACACACGAACTTCCACACTGTCAGCAGAACTTCTCTTGACATCCTTTTATGTTTCCCCACCTCCCCACTTGTTTAAAAAGAAAGAATCCAGCTGCAGGCAACTGCTAATTAAATACTTTGGCTTTCAGCTACAGTTGCTGTATGCACACATCTGCTGTGCAATAAACACTGTTTTAAGTGTAATTGACATATTTTCCATGGTCTAGGAGAGAATATTTATGACATGAAGAAAGAAAAAGCAAGCAGGGTCCAAGCCCCTGCCTCATATTCACTACAAAGTAAAAGCTGCAAAGTGTTAAAACTATTTAAAATGCCTTTATTGCTTAAGGGCAGTCTTTAATCTCACATTCCAATACTTTGCTCCCAAAACAACATATTTACTAGTTTTTTGGCCTTGAAATGATGTAAATCCAAACATATGTTTCAGTGCCTAGACATGTTTAAGTGGCTCACGTCGAGCATTTTGGCTTAAATGAATCACAAGCAACATCATGTTCCATTCCTCCCGATTTCACAATCTGGGTTTCAGACAATGGATTTGAACAGAGGTAGACAAGATGAGTATCCACAGCAAAGTCCTTCTAAGGTCAATGAGCCACCAGTCAGACTCCATATGCCTGTACAAATCTCACTGAGCTATGTAAGCTCAGACATAGTGTGGATGGAATAAGTCAAAAACAGGATGGAGCAACTACATTCAGACAAACGAGATCTCTGAGTTTGGACAGTGGCACTAAATGTCTAGTACTATTACAGAATTAGCTTTTGACTGTAAAGTTGTTGTGTGTTACTAGTGTTCAAGCACTTCATAAGTCCCTTTGGAACTCATGGTGAAACCTGTTTCACACCTTTTGCTGGATATTGTTGAAAGTGGCTGTTCTCACAAGTAAACATTACAGAAGGAGGAACATTTCCATTTATATTCACCTGTCTCCCTAATATAGTAAGCATTCTCCTTAAATACAATGCAGCTATACACTTTCAAGTAAAAAACAACCAAACATCACTGAATCTACATTTTCTTGATTCCCTTTGTTAGTCGAAATAGCTACTGTCTCAAATCAGAGGCAGTTCTTCACAATAAATGAGATCTTACATCCTCCACCAAGGCTACAAACCCAGGCAAAATACTGAGACAAAAGGCTATTAAGATATGTAAAAACTTTTGAACAGCATCCAGCAGACAGTACTCAAATCTTCTGTAAGCAAGCCAACCCAAGGAAATGCTGATCCACAATTCTCTCTCATCTGGGACGAAGTAAACAGATTTATCATATTACTTATTATTTGTTACTCTACTACCAAGGAGGATTTACACAAGTGAAAAGGGCCATTCTTAAAAGTAGCAAAAACAAATAACATAACATAAATTACAACATATTAATTTTCACAAACAACTGCAAGAGTTGGTGCCCACTCCGCGCCCCCATTTTTATATACTTATGGCAATAGATTCAGCTCTGACAAATCTGAAATTTGACCAAGTAAGCAAAATTAGTCCAGGAAGAAACAATTTCTCAAAAATATCATAGATGAAGCTGGACGGAATATCAGAG
>NW_010106356.1:0-54880 GCF_000699245.1 Pterocles gutturalis | reverse complement strand
CTGCTGAACTAACCTTCACTGAAAGATAACGGACTGACACTCCTGACATCACTGAATGGACAAGTCTTGTCCATATTGCTCAACAGTCATCTGGAAGGTTCACACCCCCTCAAATTCAGCCCTTTTCCTACGACTATCACCAAATAATGCCAAATTCAAGCCACCTAAAGACAAAGACAACTATTCACTCTCTGGTGTTTCTTGCTGTCTCTTGGAGTGTTAACTTCTAGGCCTGACGAGAGGATAATGTACTGAAGATACCACTTCCTGGAAAAATAGGGTGAGGGTTTGCTCACTTTTATTTCTAAATAATCTCTGAATATGGTCCTTCTATTCACTTGCAGTCAATTCCAGAAGCTATGTTCCCTTTTCTGCTTTTATCTTCTCTGGGTTACCCATGAATAATCAACTAAGTGTTAACTTACACTGTCTCATGTCATCTTAACAGGAAGGGATTTTTAGATCTCCAATGTACCACATGCTCTCATGTGCATTTTACAAATGCAAATGGCTTTCACAAAAACCTTGCAAAAATGCTGTGCTTGGGTCTATGCTTTTTCTAACAGAAAATAGCTTCCTGAGCCCCAGCAATTAATGATGCAGCAGTTTAAATGTTTGTGCCCTCCTTCCTCCCAGAAAGCACCTGTACCACCAGGGGCAGATACCACTGCTATATTGATGTGGCTACAAAAGTAATATTGGCTTTTTAAGCAACATGTTGCTTAAAAATCATGCATAGAAGCTAAGATGCAACAGTCACCTCAGTGGGTCCTAGGACAATTTGATTTGAAATTTGCATGCTATCTTCTCAAATGAAGTTCTCCACAAATAGCTTAATCCTATACCATAATGATTTCATGAACTTGAATTTACCCATAACTGGCTGTCAACAAACAGCCCCCTTTTAGTATGCAATCAATACAATTTAACTGTCTTCACACTTAGAACTACATTTCTTTATTCTGCTGTAAGTTACACCGTGACAACAGACACCTTGATTTTAACTGTTCTGTAGAAAAGAACTAGAGATGGAAGTGCAAGTATGTACCTGGAAAAGAAGGGGAAATAAACATGAGAAACCTGATGTACAGCTGACAGCAAAACAGCACTGGACCAGAACAACAGCCTAGTCCAGAATGTTGCTGGGCTTTGTTTGTTTGGTTTTTGCTTTGGGGTTTTTTTGGGGGGGTTTCTTTTGTTTTTTCTTGTTTTTTTTTTCCTTAAAATATCAGAAAACAGAAAAGAAAAAAAATAAACATAGTATTTTTAGAAGAGATATCTAGACCACAGTTCCTTCCAGCCTAGAGCTGAGCACAGTATTACTAGCTCTCAGTCTTCAACAGCTACCAAACTCACAACTAGTATCTCCTTTTCCCCCTATTGTTCCAAGTCTACATGAAAGATAGCATCCACTACTGGTCTGAGTTACTTTATTAGCTCCGACAGGAGAGCTCAGCACAGCAAGCCTTCTGGATATCAACAGGTAACTCCCAATTCTGCTATCACCTCTGAAAATGATGGTAAGATGCTATATACTGGAATTGGAATACATTTTTAAATCATTTAAGAATTACAAGAAAAGTGCTTCAAGATGGAGTTGCAAGACAAGTTTTAAAATATTAGGGCATGCCAGGATTATGTTTTTTTTTACTTTGGTCCACCTCTGTACTTGTAGTACTGTGTGCTATAATATAGTGTAAATGGATTAGCATGGAAAGTACTGGACAGAAAACATAAGCAAGTTGGTTAAATTTTAAGGATTACAAGATGCAGACAACAGTATTCCAACTATACATTTCATTTAAACAAAGAAAAAAACAAAGCAGTGATTACAGAGGATTTTGATAAAATTACATCAAAACCCAAACATACATACTCCGTAGATTACTGTACAGAGTACTGTATACTGTAGTATGAAAATTAAGTCACCTTGGATATATACTCTGGGGAGATTTTTCCACTGTGAAGACAGCTGCTGTAATACAGCAGTAAAGCAAATTCTCAGTATTGCCATTTCCAGTCAAAAGCAAAAAATACAGGTTGCAACACTGGTCCACACTCACCAGCACAGTTTCTTACCCAGAAAGGGTAAACTCACAGCTCTTGTCTCCTGGAACCAATGCTCTGCTTTAAACACAAAACATTAATCTCTGTTTCTCTTCCCCCTCCGGGACATAACCCAAGATTTGAGAGCATATCTAAACCTATTTGTTTTTTCTAGTTTGTCAGCTATATTCAGACAAACATAACAGAACATATGTTTGAAAAAAATCCTAATCTTCTATGAGTATGAGGTTTTATTGTTGGTCAGATTTTAATTTATCCTGCATTAGAAAAAATATTACAACACATATTACAACAGTGAAGCTCTTCAGCATTGTAATAATTCTTCTCATAAATATACTTTGAGAGATTCACCTCTAGTATTTATACCTGATTTTCTTCATTATAAACACTAAGGGATTACTGGTGCGTAATATTAAGTGTTCGCTCCTTGTACTCCCAATTTGGTTTATATAATTGCAAGCACACAATTTCAGAAGAAATGGCCTTATTGAAAAAGCATGAACGAATGGATATTCTTGATTTTAAAATATATTTCCCATTGCACTGCTTAAAACAGTAGTGCAGGTGGGGATTTTTTTCCCCCCAAAATACGTAATTCGGAAATTTTTATTAAAAGTTGAAGCAACATAGTTTACCAAAGAGTATTCCTTGCTGGGAATAAGTAAACACCAGGATAACTAACAGGTCTAAGGGCATCTTTACTTGACCAAGAAAATCCATGGGATGTTACGACCATCTTCTGCTGCTGTAATGTTTTGTTTAGAATATCTTGTTTTAGGGATCAAACTGTTTATTTTACTTTCACAACCATGTGCATATATATAAGAGTCATTCACAGAATGGCTACTTAACGAATTACAGAAAATGAAGAAACCATAAATTCAGGTGCTTTTTTAAAAGCCAGCTTTCCTGATTATTCTTTTTCTGTTATACTTGTTATACATTAATGTGACAAGAGAAATACTTACAACAGACTCGTATGCCAGTTTAAAATGCCAAGGCAAGAAAGCATTAAGTGAGGACATATCATCAATTTTAGACTGGAGTATTAAATCAGACTGGTTTTCTATGATAATCAATGCACATGCTGCATTGAAAAGCTGAACAGAACAGAAATCAACCACTTAAATTCCTATTATTAGAAACAATGTGTTGCTCCCAAATGAAGCTTGTCCAGATTTATTATGTAATCTAAACCTGAAACTACTGATATAATTATTTCATAAAGTCAAGAAAAATATACAGTGTTGCATATTATGCATTTTCGCCAAAATCTGCAAAAGTCGCAGTAACTTCAGAGAAACTTACATGCCACTTAAGTATTAGAAAAGAACTGATGTGTTTCTGCTCCATCTATTAAAACACTTTAGTAGATATAATGAGATCTAGTATCAAACAATCAGCTGCATGCTATGCCCAAATGCTAGGAATTCTTCCCAGACAAGAATTTCCATTCACTTAAGCAAAAGGCAGATATGTTCTTCATTTCCAAAACAGCACTCCTCACTCAAAACTCCTGTTACTCAGCTTTAGAAAACTGTAAAATTCAAGCCAACACATTCCAAAAGGACTGTTGACTTTGGCCACAGATGTTTGGGTGCACTGCAACTCCAGAAAAGTGTGACTATCAAAGAGCTTGATTCGGCACTTCCCCTTTAAAGGTATCCCCAAAGTAAGATAACCCAAGACACTCAGAAACACATTTGAGATTTCTGAAATCCCTTGCTGGTGTCACCTGACAGTGAAGGTGTGAACATTCCATCCCATGCCCTTTTCTGACCCACATTCTCAAGCATCAGCATTTGCCTTAAGGTGATAGTGCCAGTGTAGTTCAAGTGTACAGTAGGCCAAAACAAACATAGACTAAAGCCCCAGACCCAAGTTACTGCCATGGATGGTCAGTTTTCAACTTAAACAGCTCCAATTCTAGCCATGATCATCGAACATACGAACAGCTGGCTAATGGGATCTAAACATAGCTGATGTCTTCCTGAGCACGCAGGCTGGAAGAGAAAGCCTACAAAGTCCAGAATCACAGAAACACAGAATAATTCATGTTGGGAGGGACCTCCAAGGAAGCACCTGGTTCAATCTCCTGCTCAGCACAATACTAACAACTCTGAATCCAGACCAGGTTGTTCAGGGACTTGTCTGGATCTTGAAAACTGTCAAGGACAAAGACTTCTGGGATCTCTGGGAGTAATCTGTTCCACTGCATGACTATCCCCACAGTGGAAAAAAAAAAAAAAACCTCCCATTTCAATTTATGACTACTAACTCTCATCCTCCTGCTGTGCAGTTTTAAGTGAACTTGGCTCCACCTTCCTGGTAACTTCCTAGGTACTGGAAAGCTGCTGTTAGGTTCCCCCAAAGCCTTCTCTTTTCCAGGCTGAAACCTGTCCAACTCCCTCAGCTTCTCCTCAAGGAGTACACACTCCAGTGTATTTTGCCACAATTTAACTTTAAACTGTAAAATTAGTAATTTTCTTTTGCTCACCTTGTGTAATGTGTTAAAGATAATACAAAACCTCTAAGCAAAAATGTATAAAATTAGGATATTTATATAGTTACTCTTTAAAGCAGCCTGCAACAGACTGCAACAAAGGGTAAAATAACTACAGGTTTGTCTTGGTGACAGTTGTCTACACAGAAAATAAACACTCCAGCTGGGAGAGAGTGCATTCTGTAGGTATTTGGAAAATCTATTTAAAAAAAAAATATTCTCGAGAAAGACAGGAAGAAACCTCTTTATGTTACATCCTGAAAGAAAACACATGGAACAACTCCAAAGAGGCAGGGCCAAGTATTTAACTAACACTTTTCTAACACTAAGAGCAATAAGATTTTTTTCAGAACAAAGTGATTAATGCCTCCCAGCACAAAGTGTCTGTTCCATGTATCTGGTACTCTAACAAATCTGAAATTCATCCAGGTACACACACAAAAACTGAAGCAGAGTTTTAGAGAGACCTGACTGTCATTTGAAACATAAAACATTACCAAGTAATTACACAATTTGTAGAACACAACTTTTAAGCAAAAATACTTTTAGCAATTCACCTTAATAACTTCAAGGCAAAAAGCTCATTAAAAATCCACTTACCTTTTGACTACTATGGAAAGTTTAATTACTTCCAATGTATCCACTTGTTCACAAATGTTTTAAATTTTAACTGATTTTTCCTTCCAAGGCAGAAGCTGTACCATGAGATCATCAGACAATATTTTTCTCAAATCCAAGAAAAGATAGTCACAGTTTACATGAACAATAGATGACTTGAACCCATGAATGCCCAGTTGTGTAGAAGTACGAATGTTACTACTTACAGGGGAAACAGCAATATTTTTATATTTATCTTTGAAAACTTCATTGAAATCTTACAATTTTGAAGCTGACAAGGTTTGTTTGCTTTGTTTTATTAGAAAAAATACTCAGGCAAGGTCTACAATCATCTGTCAATTATAAATGACTTACAAGAAACTCATGAAGCAATAAAATTAAAAAAATACAAATACAAACTATATCTGAAACACTTCTATTTGGCAATTTTATAACAAATCCAAAAAAGAAACAAAGATTACGGATTACTTTATAGGTACAGAAAAAGCAGTAGATGAAGTGCTCAAGCAAAAAAAACAAAAAACAAAAAAAAAAACACAAAAAACCAAAACACTGCATTTTTTTCAAAAATAAAGTCACATCACTACAGATTTTATGAATAATACCCTTATTAAACAACCATTCCAGAACATCTTATATTAGCAGTGCTTTTAATCTGCACTTCATTTTGTTTGATAAGATTTTTTTTGTGTGTGTATATAAGTAACATTTTTAACCCATCGGAGCTAAGCAAGACTCTCATGTCAGTACCAATGCAGAATGCATTTGTATTATATTAGGATATGCTCACTTCTGCAGCCAAAGGGTTACTTTAAGTTTTATTCTATTTAATAAAAATTTAGTGTAAAAACTGCTGGTTATTAGTTTCACTGTAGTAAATTCCTCCCCAAGAAGGAGGACTAACTCTGCAGTTTGACTGCATATATCCATACAAATTTTACATATTAGTTCCTTCCAATAGTAAGGAAAAAACTAATTTCATGTTCACTATTAGAAAGGAGCGCCATGAATTAATTATGGGTACTATTCATCCCTCTAAGATTTCTGGGAAGGATGTTCAACGTATTTTTGTTCTTACAACAGATATTAACAGTAGTATATAGAACCTTAGGTATGTAAAAGAAGGGGTTTTTATTGTTAAGGAAGGTGCTTTTTTTAAACAATTCTTCTGGCAGCACTAGTGAATTACAATATCCTTCAATATTATTTCTACCGTAATATATACATTTTAATTTTCATGCCTCTAGAAAAACATCTACAGTACATTTCATAATATAAAAATATATTACAAATCTGCTGAAATATTTACAAGCAATGTCCTATTATCTATATGCAACATTTTTGTCTCCATACAAAGACTAACAGGTTAGACACATCTCTATTTGTCAGTTAAAAAAATCCATGGCTTCTTACTTATTAAGCAAGAAAATGATTTTACTTTCCTTTTCAAAGCCAACTTTGGTGCATAAAGGATTGATTTTCTAGATTATTTTTTTTTAAAAATACCATTTTCTTTACATCTAGAAAACATTAGGCCAAATAAAAAAGTATACTTTACAAGCAAATGGGGATCCTAAAGGGTCAAAAAAAGTAAAATAAAACACCAGTAACACTAACTGCTTAAGTAGAGGTTTTTCAAAAACCGTCCATTGATATGGATCACATAAAAGCAGATCTCATTAACATACTACACTAATCCTGAAAAGGGGGTCAGACAAACTGCAACACTCTTAACATCTTTAAACCGTACTATATGTATTCATAATTGATTGGAAAAGACAAGCATTCCATCAACATTTGTTTAAACATTAAAATCCAACATATTTTAGGGATCTGCAAAAGGACACGAGATAACAAATGACGAATGATTACTATCCACCATACTCAAAGGGCAACAGGATAATCCCTTGGTAGCTGTTTTATTGTCTGGCATGTGTTATATTTAGTTAACATTTACAAGAAGCCTAATAGCTTGTTAACAGTTCTCCTGGAAATGGTGAGTAAATGGTGATGGTTACTTTTTCTTTTCATCAGATATAAACTATTGTATTCACTAAAGAAAAAAGCAGCTTAAAGAAGCAAGCATGCAAAGCCTTTTAGTTGTTCCACTAAGTTGCCAGAAGAGTGTTTGCTCAGTCTCCCACTGTACCATTCCATGAAAATGTGGATATACAGTAATATATTAATATATTCCACAGAAGCATCAACTTCATTCACAGAATGTTTACACTAAGCATAAATATTTATCTAAGAAAAAAAAAAAAGGATGGGATTTGACTAATGTGCAACTTTATTTCTAAATCCATTGTCAGTGACTAAGACTGCAGGTGTCCCCATTTGCTTGATTTTTACCTCTTCAACCTCTTCTGGGGCATCGTTCTGTAAAAGATGATGAAGACCCTCAGATGTACATTCAAGTCAGCTAGAGTATACTATGAAATAATGACTACGTAAGATCTACTTTAACTTAATTAAAACTGAAAGCCATTTTAGATGATGCCATAGTAGTGTACACTTCAGATAATTATTTCAAACTTTCTATTGAAGTCATCATTTTAGCATGATATTAATAGTTGTCACTGAACTCCCTTAACCACTTTTTTTCCCTTGCAAAATTTTGGTCTTCAACTTTATTTCTTTGATCTCCCACAGTTTGTCCCAAAGCTCTTTTTAACCACACACTGATCCATACTGCTAAAAATCTAGTACAACATTATGTGAGAGGACCTTAATTTTATTTGGGAGCGGTAGAAAGAGTTGCTCATTTTTCTCCAAGGACTTAATCTCAAAGATCATCACATTTTTATTTTACAACATTATTTTTTCCTTTTCAAATCAAACTGATACATTAAGTTCTGGAAAGGTAATCAATATGAAGATGATTAACACCTAAATTAGGTTATAAAACAGGTACTGTGTTAAGCAGTTTTAAAACACACAACTCAATTTCCTCATAATATTTTTATGATAAACAGTTAACGTCAGTAATTTATATACTAAAGTAAGTATTTTAAATACTTACAAGGATAGCAGATATACTATGATGATTTATTTTCATATTGTAAACCCAAGTTTTCATTATTTTGATTAGTGAAATGCACTGAATATTAAAGGTGAACTGAAAGGCTTATTGCATATCAAGACCTCAGATTAGTGTTCTGTTTAGACACTAGGTCATTGAATATTAAGGAAGAAACACAGGAACACTGAACTTTGGTTATGATAGAAAAAACGTTTTGATTTTTTTTTTTCTCCCGACCCATTTTTACAAATTTTTAATATAAGCCCATAATCATCAATCTTTGGACGTTTAAAAACTTGAAGTTCACTAAGCATTTCAGATTACCTTTAAAAACTGTACACACACAGAACTGTGGGTACTGACAATTACGTAAGCACACTAATAAAAAGGGGGAGAAAAAAAAATCAGGAAATTATTAGAAACAAGATGGATTAAAAGCTAACCTGAAGTCCTAAAAACACAAATGTGAATGCAGCTTAAAGACAAGTAACATGTACTGTCCCCTTCTGTACCCCTCTAAAGAATCTTGTATTAAAAAATAATAGTACTTGCATACAAGTACAGATTTCAAGGTAATACTGCATGTATTACAGTTGAATATAAAATATGTAAGGATAAATTTGGACTTTAAAAAAATTGGTATACAAACCAGTATGTGATCTTAACAGAAGTGATCTTTCAGGATTCCACTGTATGTACCTCCTTTACTAGATTTTCTGTACACCAAGCACAAAAAAGTAAAATACACTTGGTAAATACACACATTCCCCGTTTCTCAGTAACTAGAGTTCAGTTCAAGAAGTTAAGTAATTCTGAAACAACTTAAGACCTCAGGACTTAACTCCTGGACGCTGGCAGGATCAAGGCTCCCTGCTCTGGTGTATAATGCATTACCAATCCTGATTTTCCAACGTCTAAAAGTTAAGTGAGGCTTAAGACTATATTTAAGTAAAGAAAGTTTCAAAACTAGGACATTACCTGTATATGTTTGGGTCCAGAAGCAAGGCAGTATCTTTTGGTAGTTTTGATAAATGAACTACTTTAGTTTTTAACTGATGTCGCTCACTTTCATTTACCCACACATCAGGCAGACTATGAATAAATAAAATAAAAATATTCAAAAAAGATCAACTGTTTTGCTTACCATAAAGTTATGCGGTAAACTAGTACATATTTAAAGTTATCTTCACATTTCACTGGTTAAAAAGCATCTTCACTGGAGTGAGGAAAAGACAGCCAATCCTTACACATTATACCTCCAAATTTTTTAAATTCTCAGTGTGAAAAGGATACTCAATATAATATAGATTATTCCAGAAAAATACTAAAGCAAATATACAATGATAATGGCACTACATTCTCCATTTTAACAATTTAATGGGAAAATGGGCAGCAAGAAAAAGCCAGACATTCTTAAAAAGACTTTGTTTTACCAGGCATAAAGTTCTGTGATGATGTCAAAAAAGTAAGTAAAGGCCAGCACGTACTGCAGGCACTGAACTTCAAGTTACACAAATTTGCTGGCTCCAAGTTCAAAGTTCTCAATATCGAAATGCTCCAACTTTGCTGATGTTAATTGTTTGATTATCTTCCGAGGAAATACAGGCAATCACCACAAAATATTCTGACTATGTAAAGTTTCAACTGTGAGATAGAATAAAACTTGGTCTTTATACATTAAAGGGAATTAATTGTTGCTTCAGGGCCACTTGCAGTGAAACTTGGGGAAGATGGCTGGATGTAACATACACAACTGATCTATGTTTTGTACGTAAATTCTTTGAAACCAAACACGCCTACTTCAGAGTGGCTCATTGTATTATTGCGTCTTTTACTGAAAGCACATTGGGTTTTTAAGGCCCTGCTGAGGCTTTCAGGTAACATATTGTTAAGAGAGGCACTGGGCTTGCAGAGGTCAATGTCTTCCTGAAAAGCCACTTTTCTGTCTCCTTCCAAAAGTTAGCATTGACCAAGGTTGTGCAGAACAAACAAGTGATCCATTTTGCTTCCACTACTGGGCGGGGAGGGGGGAAGAAAAAAGCCTCCCTGCTCCTTCCCCCCCTCCCCCCCCCAAAAAAAAGAAAAAACCCACAACCCCCTGAGTTCTTTCTCTGACCAAAACTATATGCAATTTTACAGACTTCTGAAAATTATTAAACTGAATCTCTATTTTTCAGCAATGAAAGTTAGCTGTAGCTCAAATTAATTTATTTGGGCAAGCCATTCAAAAAATTAAATTAAACTGATAACTTCTATCCCAGTAGGAAAAGGAGTTTCTCCAATGATACTCTTCCCTTTTCAGAAGAAGGTAGAAGAAAAAAGACAAAAAAGGGAGGGGGCACATCCAGGGGGCAACCCATATATCTACTAAGGTTTAATACAGATCATGACAGGTGAAAAAACATCATAAGACTTTTTTTTAAAATAAAGTCAAAATCTGTTTTTCTGACAAGCAACATTTGGAAGACGTTCCTAGTAGAAGCTATATGCTGAAGATGCAAATTGATACAAACAGCAAATAAAACTTTACACATGCAAAGACTATCTGAAATATACATAAAGACAACAACTCAGTAAGCTAAGAAGTACTGGCACAAAGTATAAACTCCTGCTCTAAAAAAAAATTAAAAGTTATTTTCCTCTTGTATACAAGTGGGTTAAAGATTAGTATTTACCTTTCCTGAAAAAATACTTAATGTATAGAGAACCTGGAACAGTTTAACTGTTTCTCAAGATGACTCAGAGTAGAAAAAGTTAAATCATTACTATCTCCATATGAAAGGCTGATGAACAGCTCAGCACAACAGAAAGTAATCATTATTGCTTTCAACTTTTCTAAAGTGAGTAGATCCGCTGTAAGACAGATGGATGATATCAGCCATGACACCTTGCATTTCCTGCTCTTAACTGTAATAATCAAGATGAAATTGAACCTATTGAATACTCAATAATTCTCAAGTACCCTATTCTAAATATATGCTCTAACCCAACAAAATGCAAAAAATATCAATATAAAACACCTTATTCCTTTCACCCAACCAACCAAATCTACATTCTGTCAGGGATGTCTTAACATTACTGAATAATTTGTCTTCTCTAATGCAGAGATTCTAATATTGTACTCATCTACATAAGCAAAAAACTCATTTGACTCTATCAGAAAAAAGTACTCTGATTTTTTTTATACTTACTTTCCACATTCTCAGTGTATTCTATGCTTTTTTATCTTTAAATTGAATTAACTGTCTTTACATGTAATATTTTAATAAGAATATTTTCAGAATGCTATTATAGTATTACCAGCTGTCCTGAAAGGAAGTCAAAACTACACTTTTTACTAGAACATTTTTGTTATTTTCTCTCAAGTTAAAACAAAACTTGACATCTACAGGTGCTACAATGAGCAACAAAAGCTACAGACACTTTAGAAACGCACTAAAATGCCAAACATTGCTGTGGATAACTTACCAGCAAGCCTAGTCCTCTCCAAATAAAAGCTGTAATAGATTCACACTCCCAAGTTCACACTACTGCATGTGACTAATTTGGGACATACAAAACTGAGTAATTTAAAACACTTCACCACAGCAAAGGTAAATTTCTGTTATGCTAAGGCTTTGCATCACCATCCCACTCAATCACTTAAAAGCAGCACTGAATCTAAAAGATCCCCTTGTTCTAAAAGTTAATTGCACAATTTATTATTATTTCATCTGAAACTTACTTATACTTACCAAATGAATTCTATCAATTTAGAGATAACTTCCTGGTAAAACTGAAGTTCCTTTTAAGAAAGAGAATCTAAACTTGCATGTCCTACCTAATTATACAGTATCTTAGTGTGAAATAAATGTCTCAGTAACTTCCCTCTTAATGTGAGCTAAATGTCCCAGTAACTTCATTTGAATGCAGGACTATGGATCCAGGAATTGGTATGCAGGAGTATGGATCCAAGAAATAAATTCTATTACAATTCTTACCTTTAACAGGAAAAGTAGTTAATAGCCTTAAAACTTGTGGTAAACATGGAGCATACAGCTACTACCTCTCCTAAAACTACTCTGCCTACTGCTCTCCTACAGGCCAGTGGAAGCCAAACATTTATTGTACTTTTCCATATAATTAAGATTAAAATATTTACATGTAAATTATTTTTTTCTGTCGGAGAAAAGAGCTGAGATCTCAGCTATTTCAAATAAGTAGATAAAGTATTTCTAAAGTACACTTCGTATGTCCCAAGCCTACCTGAGGACAGCACCTTCACCCTGCACTACACACACAGCTATTCATTTGGAACAAGGCAAACTTTGAAAAACCAAGAGAAAAAAGCAGCCAAACATGCTGGAAGATTATTCCAGTCTTCAGTGGGAGAATCAAGAGAAGCAGCAATACGAGATGGATATCTGAAAGGGCCAACTGTGGTTATTATACTTTTAAATTGTGGCACCTAGGCAAAGATTCTTGTGGTTCTACTGTTACACTGATGACTGTACATTTTTCATTACCTAAAAGTATTTTAGGATCATAATGATTCAGTGGGTAAAACAAAGTTGTCTCACTGATAAGTTTCCTTCAGTATATGGCTTGAACTCCCCATTCAATAATTAGAGGACCTTATTATTAATACCCATAGTAACAAAATGAATCAAAAATACAGCTTCAAATTTATCTAAATTGGTGTTAGAGTCTAAAGACTAAAGCATGTTTTTAAAACATTAACTTGAATTTGAAAATTGAAAGGCATAACATAATTTAGTGACAGATAGTTCATTTACCCCACTGTAAATCCTTCCCCATTTAAATCCTACATCGTATCACCAGCAGCATACTCACATGTCCTCTGGTGTCCAATGAAGCAAGAGTTTTATCTTTCCAGAATCTTCTTTTCTTTTAGCTATTACCTGATAATAATTACATAAATCATAATTAAAACCAAAGCTGAAGATCTTTTGCTCAGAAACTGTTGTTTGTGTTCAACTGGACACTCATAAAAGGCAAACTGTTTTACTGTCTGAAAGTTGTATTAATTCTATATAAAGGTGGAATCTACATATCATTACTGAAGCCATTCTTTGCAAGCATTAATACTTTCCTTTAACATTTGCCTACTGGTCCCAAAAAAAAAAAACAAAAAAAAACCAAAAACAAACACACAAACAAAACCCAAAAAAACCCAACAAACCAAACATCCTATAAGTAGTCTTAATTCTTTTAAAATAGTTCACATTTTTAAGCAGCTGCTCCAAAAGGTTTGAGGAACATCCATTCCCATACCCATATGCCCATGTTGATCCATACAACATCTATAGAACATGTGAGAAACCGACACAGCTCAAAGTTTAATTATAGCATGGCATAAGAATAAAATCTTTTTGCACAAGTGCACTGACATCTGGATACGTCATATATATAACTTCCTACGTAACCTCTACTCATTCCTTTTCAATACCTAAACCAAGCACTGAATGAGGCAAGGACAAAGGCTACTTGGAAAAACTCACAAGCTTACAGAGTTTGTTTAATGCATACTTAATGGAAACCTTAACACTGTAGAAAGTACACTTGCTACTATTGTTATATGAATGACAAATCAAAGGACATGTCAAAGACCTGTTGACAACTGATAGAGTTTAAGCAGAACATATGTACTCCACCAGTAAGGTCCCACACAAGAAGTGAGAACTCCTTTCTCATAGTTTCTCATACTAGCTCACAGTAGACCAATGTATAAGATATTCTCAGAGAATAATGTTTTCAGGTGCAGGACCCTGAAGCTAGACTCCCATGTTCATACAAGATAAAGTTAGAAATACACATACAGAAAGAAAAAAAAAAAGTCTGTTCATTCAGGTACAAATATATTATTTTAACACCAGCATTCAAAAGGTATCCCAAACATTTACAGTATCCAGAAAAACAGGGAAGAACTGTTTGCTTCCTCTTCTCTTACTCTCAGCTTCTCCTTTGCTACACGTCACAATACTTCACACAGATTTTCCTGTTTGTTTCAAACACCAATTCTCCCACCTTCTGCACCTCTAAGCAAAAAGTGCTTATTAAATCTTTGAAAGATTCTATACATAGTCACTGCAGATACTGTGAACTCCAAAAAGTTTACTAGAGAACCCTCAAAGCACAGAAATACAGAAGGGTGACAAGTGATCTTTATGGAAAATGCTAAACTAAAATGTAGCATACTGAATTTAAATACTGAAGTCCATAATCTGCATCAGCTACAGCGAGTTCCCACAACTGAATACCATGGTAAATTAAACTTAGTCATGGCATTTCAAGGAATTCACATATTTGTTTAAAGTTTTATTTATACAAATAAGCAGTGATCTTCTAAACAAAAATCACGCAGAGACAAGTGCTCATGGATTTAACAAACAGATTATTAATACAGATATATTTGAGATATCTGAAGGTATCAATATGCTTGTAGATTAGAAGAGAAACATTGGGTTTACACGGCAAAGTTTTGGTAGCAGGAGGGGTTACAAGGGTGGCTTCTGCTAGAAGCTCCTAGAAGCTTCCCCCATGTCCAACAGAGCCAATACCAGGCAGCTCTAAGATGTACCCACCACTGGCCAAGGCCAAACAAGTCAGCGACAGTGGTAGTGTCTCTGGGCTAATATTTAAGAAGGGGAAAAAAACTGCTGTGCAACAGCAGCTGGAAGAGAGGAATGAGAATATGTGAGAGAAACAACTCTGGAGACATCAAGGTCAATGAAGAAGGAGGAGGAGGCGGCACTCCAGGCTGCAGAGCAGATTTCCCTGCAGACCACGGTGAAGACCACAGCGGGGCAGGCTGTGCCGCTGCAGCCCATGGAGGTTAATGGTGGAGCAGACAGTCACCTGCAGCCCCCACCTGGAGGACCCTACACAAGAGGAAGTGATTACACACAAAGGAGGCTGTGACTCTATCAGAAGCCTGTGCAGGAGCAGGCTCCTGGCAGGACCTGCAGACCTGTAGAGAGAGAGGAGCCCATGCTGAAGCAGGTTTGCTGGCAGGACTTATGACCCCATGGGGAACCCATGCTGGAGCAGTCTCTTCCTGAAGGACTGCACCCTGCAGAAGGGACCCACACTGGAGCAGTTTGTGAAGAACTGACACGTGTGAGAAGGGCCCCCCTATTATCATTATCATCATCATTATTTTCAATGCTACTGTAGTTTAGTTATTAAATTGTTCTTATCTCAACCTGCAAGTCTCTTTTCCCCTTACTCCTTTAATTCTCTCCCCCATCCCCAGTAGGGGGGAGAGTGAGTGGTTGTTGTGGTGTTTTAGTGCCAGACAGGTCAAACTACGATAACAATACGCTTTCTTGGACAGTCCAGTTCATTTTCAAATTAACCTTCAGGTTTTAAGGAGACATATGTTCTCTCAGTAATGCAAGCACCATGGATATCACATACTGAAAAGTTTGCAGGTGACACTTCAGGATATCAGCATTTGAATGCAGCAAACTAGTTAGACCCAAGTTAGAAGGACAAGTTATCCTCCACAAACTGCTCTTCATCCTACCTAAAACTTGAAGAATATGAACTAGGAAACCATGCAGAATAGAAAAGTCACAGATACATATTACACCTAAGTACTAGTTAAAGCTGGAGTTGCTGTCTGTCTATCAAATGATTAATAGCACTGCTTCTATGAGAATTCACAGTATAATACATCGTGACTCCAGAACCTCACAGATCTCTGCAAAAACCACTGAATACCATTGCCTGAATTCTCCAACAGGAAAAAAAATACGGAAACTCTGATACTAACAATTTCTCGTTCTCAGGAACATGCAGTACAAAATTTAGGACTCTGCTGTCTTACCATCACCACACTGAAAAGCTATATTAGTAAAAACTCAAAAAAGAAACACTGATGTGTAAAGGAGATTCAGGGTACAAAATTTAGGGCAATTCAAGTACTGCCTAAATTATACCACTGCAAGTGGTATAAATTCTAGAGCCCTAGTAACATCTTCAATCAATCAGTGCTAAACTAAGGGCTTGAACCAGCTTTCACACACACACAGAAGTTTAATAGGAAGAGAAAGTAACTTTTAGCAGCAGAAAATAATTTTTCATAACAAAAGAGATAACCATACATAATACATGAAAGCTATGGAAGTTATAGCTAGATGCTTTCACACGGAGAGATCTACTTGTATAGAATGTGAATTTTGTGGACTTCTTCCCCATATTGTTGAATTACCTTGTCCCTACTAAATAATCAATATTCAAAATCTGAGAAATTCACTTGTTTTTCACTGGGATGCAAAGATCCTCTCTCCACATATGGAACAAGCCTATTTTTGTTTAAAGCAGTATGGTAGCTTTCTGTTCAGAGACAAGAGAAATCTGGCATCTATAGCTGTCATTGCTTTTTCCTACATATATCTTGCAATTAGTGCAATGAAAATTTTACCATATCCTGGGCAAACTAGAGTCAGAAACACAGGTATGACGCAGACAAATGCAAAATTGCAAGAATTTTGCAAAAAAGCAACTGAAAAAATGATTTGCTATTTTGACACTAGTAATCAGAGCTTTAGAGTCAAGTCTACAGAAGTTACAACTGAAATGGAAGAAATCTAGCATGTCTGCAGTAATAATGCTCTGAAGACCTAAAACTGTTTTGTAAACAAATTAAGTCAGTTTCAGTTTTTCATTTAAAAATATAATTCAGCCAGTAGATGTATGCTCAATACAGCTTTATGTGAAAAAAGTCTTACTATCTTTTCTAAATTTCATGCATTGTCCTAGAAACAAGAGGGAAATTTTCATGTATCTCTCTGAAGAAAACATGGATCAAAGTTGTCTCAAATCAGAAATAGAGTTCTGCTGACCTCTTCTGGAAAAAGAAAAAAATTTCGCCCTATAAATTAGTATGCATCTTACTTGACCTCACTTACTGAGTTTCAAAGTTTTAAGATTTCAAAACACACGTAACTAATATCAATACATTTCACCGCTGAACTACCTAAAAAAGCTAAAACAGTGAAAAACCGTTTAGTATTCAAATATTTTAGAGAATTCATTCTAGCCATTTCAAAAAGTTGGGGAGGGGGAGCAGCAAAGGACAGGGTAACCTATAAGCTGCATTTTTTTTAATCATGTAATATCTGCTCTTTAGGTCAAATGGAAATGCTTGACTTTTTCCATCTGACAGTTCAGAGAATCAAAGTACCAAGAATTTGACTCCAATAAAAAAATCTAAGCAGAAAAAAAAAATTCACAGTGAAGTCAAGGGTGAACTCTGCATGGCAAAAATATTTCCTCCAAAAGGCTTTGTTTATGACTGCGTTTTACAGCTTTCCATATCTATAAAGAAAAAGACAACTTTAAAAATATATATAAAATAAAAGGAGTGCCTTTTCATAGGAGGTGAAAGGTATCTACAGTGACTGCTTAGAAATTCTTCACATTCGTCATTTTTCCCTAGGATATTCATCCTGTAAAATATTGCATTATGCTGACATTATTCTTATGCTGCATGAAAAAAATAAATCTGTATAACTTATGTCAGTTTTCAGACAGCAAGCCAATTTTACCTTCATATTTTCCACCTTTCAGGTTAATGCCCCTGATAATTACACATTTTTTAATCATCTGAAAGTGGACCACACAAACTATATTATGCTATTTAGCCAGTCAGCATTCAAATTCAGTGCCCTAATGCTTATAAGTTAGGCAAAATGTGTTTGCGTCTGAGGTGACCATTAGCTCAGCATAACAGTGTACACCCACAAGACTACTTCTATTCTACCTTTTCTTTTTAAAGCAGATTTTAGGCTGAGTCTCATCAATATAGCTGATGTCCAGCACAAGCCCGCACAACTCTGGCAGCACACTAAAACAGAGTAACAAAGGGCACCATAGGGCAGGAATCTTAGAACAGTTCTGCCACTGGTAAAACCTCTGCCACAACTGAGGCCTAAGCAATTTCAGATCTGAACAGCCCCCTACCATCTTGAGTGATGAGTGAACAGACAAGCTAAAAGGGTTTTCAACACTTCCTCCAAGTTGATTCAAAGCAGTTTTAGGGCACATTCCTCCCTCTAATTCCTCTATTATTTATGCAAAGAGACTGACAGTTCCATAGTTTGAATCATGTGTTAAGGTTAAACCATAGCTGAAGACACAGCAGTCAGCACTACCCCCTTGGACTGCAGTTCATCTTACACTAGCCTGCCAATCTACCCAACTACCCCCCATCGTTTTGTCCCATCTCTTAATTCTTTTCTTCATTCGAGTCTCTACTTTTTATGTACTCGTACCTCCCAATTTGGTTAAGAAAACCTAAGGTTATATAGCTTTTTGAGCATCTGATCCCTATATCCCAATTCAGTACTTTTTCTCCCCCATTTTGAACTTTTCTAAATTAATACTGATGTCTATCCTATCGACCGACAACTGAAATTAACAAAATAGGATATGGAAACAGGACTAAAGGCCAGTTCCCCACCTGGTACTTGCCTCCTTACAGCAATTCACTGACATTTTGATTGTAAGTTTATTAAAAGAAAAAAAGGAGGATGATACATTTATTCAGGATTATTTATTTAAACTGGAAAAAAAGGAATAAACACAAATTTCAGATCAGCATCTTTAAATATTCAGTTATACAATTACTCTCAAAATATTCCTTGTGATAAACTAGCACTACCACTCATAACTATGAATATGCCATCCAAATTGCATTCTTATTTAGAAGATAAAACCGAATTTTTCTGCAACACATACTTGCTGTTAGATATTTCCCCAAGTGTATCAGAAAATCATAGAATCATAGAATAGAGTAGAATCATAGAATCATTAAGGTTGGAAAAGACCTCAAGGATCATCAAGTTCAACCGTCAACCCAACACCACCTAACTCACTAAACCATGTCCCTAAGCACCACATCTACACGTTTCTTGAACACCTCCAGGGATGGTGACTCCACCACTTCCCTGGGCAGCCTGTTCCAATGCCTGATCACTCTTTCAGTGAAGAAATTTTTTCTAATATCCAGCCTAAACCTCCCCTGGCGCAACTTGAGGCCATTTCCTCCTGCAAGCTATTCAAAGTGTGAGCTAGAACAACTATCACTACTTTTAAAAAGTTGATATACTAATAGAAATGCATAAACTTTGTAAAATACCCACTGTCACTTATTTCTCATTAAATGCGTACATCAGTAAGAGAAGAACAGAAATCTAAGTACTCGATTTTTCAGACACATAGATAAACAAACAATGCATAATATATATACTTACAGTACTATGAAATACAACACTGTGGCCTTTTCCTAAACTTTCTATATGTGCTGAGAGGTTAAAGCAGATGGCTCGATGTCTTATAGCATCCAGTGTCTGCGCATCAAAGAAGTCATGAGGTCTTGCTAGAAAAAAAGAAAAAAGATCCTTAACGTTCCACATATTGAAAGCATTCAAACACATTCAAGCATGTAAATAAGTCTGAAGTGTCATTAGTAAATCATTTATCATTATGGCAGTAGCACTACCTTGTCAAAGAGTTGTGAACATTAATTTAACTGAAAGGAAGAAATTACTCCAAGAGGGGTACAATCGATTTGAGTTTGGTCAAACCATATTCCTTGTAGACAAAAAAAGCTATTTTGACTAACTGAATTACACTTGCTCATTATTTTTTTTTTACGTTTCAATTTAATTCTAATCTTTCTTAAACTTCAAAATTAAGAATTCATTAACTTTGCTGAGTACCTCTGGGAACATCCATTGCTATAACATTAAAAAAAAAAAAAAAGATAGAAAAAAAAGAAGTCCCAGTACAAATAAACTAAACCCAGAACTCATTAATAAATGTGAGTTCTAATTTAATGCAAAAACAGCTCAGTTAGGCTGTAATGTTTAACTGTCCAACTCACCCTCACAGCACAGTCAATAGCTTCAATGTCAATGCTGTGAGTTCTTAAAAAATAGTATTAAAGTACTTCAAAACATGATAGTGCATATAATCAACATGTTAAAAGCAAAATTATACCCATACCTTATTTCTTAACTTTATTAAAAACAATCTGCTCTGATGTAATTTATAACCACTAAAAAACCCAGCTACTTCCAGTGAATACTGGCATTCTGCAAAGAGATTAACAATGCCACTGAAAACAAAACTGCTTAGTATTGTAGTAGAGCACAAAGCAAAGAATTAAGAATTATTGTGAATATACAGACAATACTAGCTCATCAATAATTTTTTGATCTCCAAGGAGTAATAATGCTGAGTAGTCATATGAAGAACTCCACACTGCTAGATGTTTCTTTTGATGTAAAAGTTGTAATTCCATGTTCTTTGATTATTAGTAAACAGATTATTTTCTAGACAAGCAGCACCAACTCCATAACATACTACACTGCAATTTATAATGACCAAAGTGCAATTAACATCCACCTGATATTTTTATAAGTAGTCTAAAACCAGCATGCACTAATAAAGCCAAAGCCCTCTCCCTTTCAGAAAAGGACTTTCATAGTTAAGTTTTTCTTGAACAGTAAAAAATAATTTAATTCTGATTTGGAGTGTAAAGAAGGTCCATCAGTTCCACACTACAAGTATCTTATCTAAAAAATAACTGCTACTAGGCCCATATTTGCATATGGTTAGAAATACTTCACAAAAAATTTTTTAAATGTACCATATATTATAGTAAAATTACACAAGGAAATACAGTATCAAAGTATTCAGAGTTTTTAAGCCTTATTTGAGAGCAATTATTCTCTTTATAAATACACTGAAATTAAAACTAAGAATAGGATTTGATATTATATTATCAACTATATATCATCCTGTAATCTGCAAAAACAGTGATACAAAGTTCTGTCATCTTCATTTAAAACAATTTCTCTATCTCTTTCCACCAAGATTATCTATCCATTATTTCAAAACAAACTATAAATCCCACTTAAAGCTAGTATTTGCTACACTCCTGGGACTAATTGTCGTTAAGCATTCATCTGTACATTATGTTCTGTCCTTACTCTTATCTCAGCTGGATACTGCCAATTAGGCAATCATCCCACTGAAATGTTTTCTCACTCTAAGTGGCAACATAGAACCTCGGCTCATGTTGCAGGTGGTCAGTGATGCAAGCATATAAATATTTTATAAATAAATATGAAGGAGGAAGGAAAGGAGGGTGGAAAGGAAAAGACAACCGCAATTTTTTGGTTCTGGTTTCACACAGGAAATCTCTTCAGGATTTACCACTGGATAACATTCAACAGAAGGGAAACAATTTATCAAAGGCATATGAATAGTTTTATCTATTTCTTACCAAGCGTTAATGCCCTATCTTCTACGCATCTTAAATCTATTCCCTCAATACCATTTTCAAAGTGTCTCCCTTCCTGCTCAATACAAGTTCTAAGTACTCACTAGTTAATTAAGTCCAATAAATTAGAATCTTCATACCAGTAGCCTACTAAATTAAATTCCAAGTCTCATGTAACTAACATTCTTATTGTAAATTCCATGAACAGTAAGTTTCCTTATCTCGCTTACATTTCTCCAGTGAACTCAATTGTCATACTTGTTAATAACTATAGCATCATCTTTGCTATTGGGAAAGCAAGTGACAATATTGTGAATATCAACACCATAGATTCTGCAAAACTCTGAGGTGGCTTCAGAATAGCAATACTATGACTTACTTTATAGAGACACACTTTCAATACGTTTGGCTCTATACCTCTAAATGACAGACTACATGGAACAGTGAATAAGTTTAAGGCTATCCAGAAGAGAAAGCAAGCTACTGACTGTAATCCTGAATTACTCTGCAATATTAAAATTTATGAGACAAATCAGACTGTCTTTACAGCACCACTAATGTAACCAGCTATAAGGGTGCCTATAGTAGAACAAACTTTCATTATAAAAGTACTAATTTCCAAACTTAAAAGAACACATACTGTTTACAGACAGGAAAAAAAAAAGAAATGCAAATTGGCAAAAAGAAAGAAAAAAAAATCAACTAACATTAAGAATTCTCTTTCTAGTCTAAGTTAGAAGATCACGTTCTTGTCACATAAAGCTACAGTAAAGTCTCCTTTTTTATTTATGCGTTAATGTCTCTCAGAAGGGTGTTAACCTTCAGATATAAAATAAGTATATATAGAGGAAGCAAATTTATCGATTTGCTGCATTTAAACTGATAAGAATTTATACACAAGGATGCTTCAACAGCATCATGTATTGGCAATTGGTTGCCAATAAATATTTAGTAAGCCACTTACATCTTGCAAAAAAAGTCAGTCTAATCAAACCACGAGGAGGCATAAGGAACACGTTGACAACACTTTTTTCAGAAGAAAAATTGTTTTGTGATGCAAACACATGATGCATCAAACAAATATTTGTGAGCGATTTAAACAGATTGTACACTATCAAATAGCATCTTGGTCTACAGCCACTTACTGTAATTTCTTGTAACCTAACTTGCAGAGAAACTAGTACATACGTTCAGTACCTCTCCTTTTGGACACTTTTAAAGTATCTAAATACAAACCTACATTCATAGCTCTACATACTCTGGGCTGAAAATACTTTATGCTGTTATTTTGGCTTCTCAGATAAGGGGCCTCGCCCTCCCCCTTTCTTCTTTTAAAGACAAAATATACAAACTTGCACACCTCACTAACTAAAACTGAACTAAGAAACAGAAAGACAAGCAAAATTATATCAGCCCTTTATCAAGTTCACCTAATCAACAATAACCACACGAAGTTTTAAAGAAAAGCTACCACTGCTTAGCATTTTCAGAAAATGCCACCAAATTTGGAAACATTTCTGGGTCACTTACCCTCTGGAGAAATACATTACACTAGTCAGTTCCCAACTCAGTTGCAGATGATTTTTGCCTTAAGGCAAAACTCTACAGCCAGCGTTGCATTTGTCTCAGAAGGCAAGAAGATAAAAAATTGCTCAAGCAGCTGTCATTTTTCCTCCTGTGCAACACTTGATCAAGACAGCAGACCATCGAAGTACTACAGTTTGGTATTTGGTATTAACATTTCCATATTTACTAATTACATTCTTTGCCATAGATTCACTCAAGAATTCTGCAATAAATTCTTATTACGACTAGAACATCTTAGCATATAATTTAAAGTTTTAATTACAAAGCTCTGATTTGAAATTTGTGAGTCAGTAACATTCATCAAATACTAATAAAATGCCAACCTGAAAAACTACTTCTGCATATACTGGGGGAAAAACAGAATTAATATGCATTAAATCAGCCACGTAACTAAATCAACATGGAGAAGCAAGCCAAGATACAACTCAGGAGTCTCTGAAAGTGAAAATTTTGAAGTGACAAAATTTAAGATATCTATATTTTGTTTGGGTAACACGGTCAACAAAGCAAGATAATCCTTTAGGAACCTGCAACTATTTCAGCTAAGTCTCTCTCACTACATAAGATGAACTAAAAGGATACTGCAAAACGACCTATTAGCCTTCCCTTCTTGAACCTTCTGATTTACATAGATCGCTACAGCAAAAGGGAAAGCTCTTTGGAGCTAAGCGCAAACCCCATTCTCCAACCCCCTGCGCTGCTGGGGGTGAGGAGGTTGAGAAATCAGGAGCAAAGGTGAGCCCAGGAAGACGGAAGGGGTGGGGGAAAGGTTTTTTAAGATTTGATTTTATTTCTCATTATCCTACTCTGATTTCATAGGTAACAAATTAAATTGATTCTTTTACACCAAGTCAAGTCTGTTTTGCCCATGACCATAATTGGTGAGTGATCCCTCCCTGTCCTTGTCTCAACCCACAAGGTTTTACCTTTGTTTTCTTACGATTCTCCTCCCCATCCCACCAAGGGAAGGGAGGAGTGAGCGAGTGGCCACATGATGCTCATTGCTGGCTGGGCCTAAACCACAACAAAGTCAAATTCTGAAAAGAACAAAAATAGCTTTCTACCTTCTTTGAATGTTGAATCACTGTCAAAATTAGAGGAATTTTTCAAGTTTACACTTTCAAGATGTGTTAAATGTTATAATTTGCTCACATATATGTCAAGAACACCCAAGCATTTCCCCCTGCCCCAAAAAAGGCAAAAGAACCACGAATAAACTTAATAACGGTTCTTCTAGCACTGAATTGTGTAGTTATCACACAGTGCGGAAGACAGACACAGGGAATATACTTTTCAGAATTCTTGGTGATACTGTAACTTTTCAGGACAGAGTTTTTAGCATTCAAGGTAGAAACATGACCACTGCTTCATAAATTTCAGTTCCTTAAAACACAAGTTACCGCATTTCTTCACAGGAAAAGAAAAATAACACAGTGAAGTGTTCTGCCACAAAAGAGTTCTGGAAAAAAAAGACTAATTTCTGACTGAGTGAAGCAACACAAGTTCTCCAGCACTCCATCACTAAAATCCTACCGCCAGCCAGGAGACAAGACGAAAATAACTGCCTCCTTATGAACAGAGCCCCATTTGTGTGTACACTATGAGATATAACAGGTCCAGTGGTTCTTAAAAAAAAATATCTTGCACTTCTCTCCAATACTGTACACCACAGGTAAAAATTAATGGAAGTTTTTTCTTCAGCTGTTGACATACTATCAGAAAAAAAAAAAATCTAAATGGGTTTTTACATGTCTGTACTGTAAAATGTAGCCGCATCTAGTAACAGTTTAAAGTTAGTATATAATCAGTTCAGTGCTGGAGATTTACATCCAAAGCAATTATAAAACAAAGCTAATTTTTTTAACAATTGCCTGGTCTTAGACACTTCTGTACATTAGAATCTCTAAATAAATCTGACATGGTTATTAGTCTGATGCTACGACAACTCAGGAATCAAACAACTGGATCAAAATGGACTAGAAAAGGTACTGGGTAAATTATTATTACTTGCTAGAGGAAACAATTCTCACTTTAAATGATAAATCACACTTCTCAACACATTGGTTTCCATAAATTTAATGAACATAACTGTGTGGAGAAAGATTAAAAAGATCTTGGTTATGCTCATAAAACTGTCATTAAGCTAATGAAATGTTGTGCTCAAAAGAGAGCTTATATAATATGCCTTCATCTCTGATTCATATGAATTTGCAATCTCTGTCTGCAGTACTGAACTTCAGATCTCATAATCACTAAACAGAACATCTTCCAACAGTAATGTAGTTAGTAAACGAAAAGTGACACTAAAGTGAAAAGTCTCTTCAAATTGTAAACTCAAACTGTTGCTCTCAGAAAACTGATCTTTTTTACTGTATGCATAGATCCTTTAGCCTAAAAATGAACAAAAACAGAATCAGGAATTGGTTTACTCCCATGACAAGGGATACCAACACCCTAATACTTAAAAATCACCAACCCTACCAGACCTACATTGGCAGAGAAACATCCATGTTGAAGAGAAGGTTCCTATCCAAGACAAAACTTTCAAGAACTTCTATCTGTGGAAATACTTACGTAACGATCGTCGTCTCTTGTTCTTTAACTTTCTTCTTTTATTCATTCCAGCTTTAGATGGAGATTCCTCTTTGGCCTTTGGCTGGCTGGCAACTTTTGAAGAGTTCTGCTGGCTGAAGTGTGTGGGCACATGACGGGCAAGTCCTCCCTGAGATGCAAAGCTGGCATTGCACCCACCAACTACACACTAATAAGAAAAAAACATAACTTTATCAGTGTGCTATATGGCACTCATTTACAGGAGTTTGACAGATCTTTCACTTTGGCTTTTCTGGCTCAGGCTCCAAAACACTAAAAGGAAGACAAATTCTCAGTGACCATGCAATTCTTAAAAAGAAAACCAGAAGCATAATCTGAGAGAACTTTCTATCTGAACTTTATAACTCTCAATAATAATTCCACGGTATAATCATCTTTTTCTATGCTATATTGTATTCTATAATATTGTATAGCATAAAACCAATCTCAAACAATGTACTGACAAAATCTTCCCACAGGAAATAAATACTCCTGAAGAACTTTCCCCTTTACAGACTAACACCCTTTGTCTTTCAAAATATTGCATTGTTATTCTGCATTTCTTAACAGCTCTCCAATCTTCTGTGTTTGATAACAGTAACATTCTCTAACATCTTCCTTCCTTGTCACAAGGCAGAAGTAAAAACAAAAAAATCCTCACCCATATTAAATCTGAAACAGCCTAACGTTTTTTGTAAATGCTATAAAAACTCAATAAATAGCTATCTTGTAGTTCTGTCTAAAAATCTAAGTTCAGTAACTTGGAAGCTGTATTAACAATTATTTATACATTTTGTTTGGGATGCTACTATTACTTCAGAAGTATTTAAGAAAGTTCTTATTCAAAGAAAATGGCTTCATCTTTCTCAAACAGAAAAATAATAAGAAGTCCAACAATAATTAAGCAGAAACACAGAAACCACAAGACACATGCAACTAAGCTAGTACTGGCTACAATTATTATTGGTAATTTTATAGTTATTTGGTTTATACTTACAATTATTTCATTTGCAAAATGAGTATTTAAACTGTACTGTTGGGGAGGGAGGCACAAAGCTTTTCTGTTGTGCTCTGAGCTTACAAGGGCAATAGAAAAGTGATTTTAAGATATGCATTCCATCATTGGCTGCAATGAATTGTGTATCCACATGATCAATTTTTCTTCTGGTCCAGAGAATAGTAGTCGGGCAAATGAGTTGATGAGCCAGAAGCAAGAAACCACTCTGCACCACTGGAAAGTTCTCCTTCTTCTACATTTGTTCTGTTCTTCCCTCTCCTTTCCCTCTTTCTCAGCTCTTTCACCTGTACCTCTCTTCTCTAGCACTTCCTTCACAGCAAACTGATGAGGCAGCTCCGACATGAGTCTGGGAATAAGTAATGCTGCAACTATTTACATGGTCCTAAATTTTCTCTGAAGATTAAGGGTGAATTTGCAAGCTCTTAAATTATGTGCCCCAAGCCTGCACATTTGATTGAAAGAGGAAAAAAAAACAGCAGTAGAACACCATTCAGCATGTTCTGTCCCTAAAACCCAACCGTGTTGTTTTACAGCTGTGGCTGCAGAATTGAAATCTACTTCCACATCAGACCTAGCAAATGCTTTTCCATCATCATCATCATAAAACAATACAGTGCCCATGAAGAGAAAAACCTGTGTTACCCCCAAGGACTTAATACTTGCCATAGGGTTAAAAATACATATATATATTACCCCCAAGGACTTAATACTTGCCATAGGGTTAAAAATACATATATATATTTATGACAGAAAAAGCCAAAAAAATAGAAAGACTTTTTCACATTTTTATTTCTCTTTTCTGTTTTTGTTTCTGTTTGTTTGAAGGGAACAAAAAAGAAAACTTCAAAAAACGTTCCCTAACTTCCTCTAAGTACTGAGCTAACCACAAACATCTAATTCCCTGACATAAAGCTTTAGGATCCTTCACACTGTTCCTCCTGTCACCCCCACTAATAAGTATCTTAAGAATTGTGAAGATTTTTACCAAAAACCTGCCTACACCTTTTATCTTGCTCTATAATCTACCATGCTAAAACAATAGCAATATTGTATATTTACACTGCAGTGGTCTACAATGTAAGAAATCCCAGCACATCTATGAAATTCAAAACACTCAAGATCTTGACGTCATTTACACTATGGTAAGCTCAATGCAATAGTTATTACTTCAAATTAACACTGAAGATTAAAATTTACACTTACAGAATCATGGAATGGATTCAGTTGGAAGGGACCTTTAAAAATCATCCAGTTCCAACCCCCCAACCATGGATAGGGACATCTACTAGACTAGGTTGCTCAAAGCCCCATCCAACCTCACCTTGAATCTGACCCACTTGGTTGTATTAAAGATGATCAAACTCACAGTCAACAGATACGGGTAAAATACACACATGCATTAGTTCAAATAATTGATTCTCCAGTTTTTAGGTCCTTAAAATAGCTGTGTCACCCATAAAAGCAGTTTCATTAAACTAAACTAAGCAACAAATCTAAACTTAGGTTTAACTTTCATTAAGGTGCTCCTGACTTCAGCTTCTAGCTCTTTGTAATCCTACAACTACAAACACTGACAGAAAAAAGAAATGACTGCAAAAAGAAAACCTCCACATCCTGAAGTTCAATCACACTAAGAAATTAAGATTTCAGTCTTGACAGTGCCTGCTAGAGGTCAAAAATAACCTAAAGTCTTGACAGTGGATGTATTACCATATTCCAAGTTTATTGAAGTATAATACCAAAAGGCAATACCTTCTGAAAATAACACATCAACTTTGTGTCAGGCATATTTTTAAAACTTTTTAAAACAGAAGCTCATAATAATTGTATGAATTGTATTTCTTGTCAGATGGGAAACAGTTTTACGACAAACTGCAGTATGACTTACAGTGTCATACCTTGACTTTTGTCATGTACAAATGTACACGTACAAATAAAACAATCACAGGTATTCTAGATCATCTACAGAAGCTAATACTTAACTTTTCTTGCTCTACTTGAATTTTACTTTCAAAAGCCCTGAACTAGCATCCTTAAATCTTCGACATATGTAACTTGAAACTGGAAATTATCTTTTTCCAGAAACCCTATTTATAGCCTGCAACCACAGTATGAAATATTTGCAGAAGCCATTACGTTCAAGATATTGTGTAGTTTGACACTACCTGATCATGTCATCAAATAATCAACATCTGATACATCAAAGATGACACAGAATGCCTTTGTAGTAGACAGGAAATAGTAGAAGAGGAGAAAAATCTTACCTGTTTTTTTTCTTTTTTTTTCTCTCTAAAATAATATATCCAGCAATCCGTTACTAATGGGTTAAGTCTCTTCTCTCCAAAGATAAAGGAGCAGTTCAGGCTGTCACTTCAGGATCTCTGGACGGTAAGTCACACCAAATCAGCTTCCCACCAAATAATTATACAGCTCTAGAGGACTTCTAATAAATCAAACTCAACTATTATGCACAACTTTAAACCAATCTCTTCATTTTCCCCCCAAAACCTAAATCTCAAAATTTGGCACTCAGTTTTAAATAACATAGATTGGGTCCGGATTGGTGGATATGTTACTTCAAGAGAAAATAAGTCAACAAGTAATAAATTTAATTTCTCCAGTGTAGCCATACCCACCATTATTAATGGGCAGTAATCAGCAGTGACTTTAACAAACAGGATTAAGAACATCTAGCAAGATATGGGTTTTTTCTGTTAAATTCAAAATAATCAAATCTCTTCTTAGACTATTCAATGTGTATTTTTCCCAATGAATCTAACAGTAATTTTTTAGACATCTGGATAAGTCTTCTCACTGTCTCATCATCTAAATGTTCAGGCAGAATGCCTTTACCTTTTCTATCTGCATCTGCAATGCTCTAAGGGTAGAAGATATTCTGCTAAAAGAGTAACAGACATGAATTCCAAATGAGAACTGAAGCTGCTTGGCTGTCTTCTAGATTTCAACAAGTGTTACTCTACTGAGAGTCATACCAAATGCAGTCACGCCTTAAGGAATTCTGGAAGTTACACATGGTAGAATGAGCACCAAATTTCATTTTATTATTACTTTCTTCCCTGCTTTTAAACAAAATATTAAAGCCTCCAATGAACCTGCATATTGTCATGCATTATTGAAAGCATTCAACCCACATGAGCAAACCTTTCATGACCCATCTTAAACATGAAGAGCATACCCACTGGAATCAGTATATGAAAGCAGTTGGTAGCATACCCACACATAACCTTATATTTACAGAAAACTGCTATATATAATTATTTGCATAAAAACTCCCACTGTTTTGTACTCATTCAACCCTTTGTCCTTTCATTGTGCCTAACATGATCTATTCAGTCACCTAGACTACATTTTAAGAGTTCATTTGAGATGTCTTCAAGTAACTTTCAATGCCTTGGACAGAAACAAGGCCTGGCAAGGAGTACTTAGAGTACTTATTGAGTACCAGAAACCATGCTGGAAAATGCAGGCTGTCACAGCACACTAACTATTCAAATACTTAATATTTGTAAAAGCCAAGTTTAGGAAAAGAAAGATAAAGTGAATGAAAAAATTGTTTCTCAGCTTGCCAAAGACAGTTACCAGCACTAGTTTTCTAACTCAGCAGATTGCTCCTCTAGATCCACCTGCCTACATGTTCTGAAAGCCTGAAAGTTTTTAAGTTTCTGAACCCTCGACAAGACCACCACTACCTGTTGATGACACTCCACAACATTCCACTAGTTTCTATAAAGCTGCAAAAACTACGTAATAAGAGAACTAAAAAAGAATGTTTTTTCTCTTTCAACTCTGGATGTAAAATCATACATAAACATGAACACACTGTAAGTCTTCAGAGAGAGAGAATACCTATATTAAATGAATGACTACAATAAAAAAAAAAAAAAGATGTAAGGATGGCTAGAATCAGACTGCAATAAGCAAAGAGAAAACTTCAAGTAGCACAAGAGCAGTGAACTTCAGGTATTAAGTGCAACAGCATAACTTCAAAAATACCCAGTAGTGGGCCAAAGAAGGCTGGTAAATTCTCAACCAGAAAGATATTCTGAAAGACCAGTTTGTTTGCTCCTCTTGACAAGAAAAACGCATCTAGGAAACGGTGTTCAGCCAAAGTAGGATTGGGAAAGCATGCTGCTTTACAGACATCACATTTGACTACAGACTGAGACCTAGCTGCAGTGAATGTCTCATTTAATGGACACTTTTTCTTTAGTGGAGGGATTGGCAGCTGCCCTAGGAAAAGATACTTTTCAACAATGAAACTTACTGATTATAGTCTCAAAAAAAAAAAAAAACAAAACCAAAAAACAAACAAACAAAAAACCACCAACCAAAAAAAAATCCATTCATGCCTTCCACATGAAACCCAAGGTCATCAGTATTAAGAACTTAGAAGTAAGGGGAGGGAATAAACATAAAAGCAGTCTGACGACTGAAGGGGAACTGAGGTCCTAAATTCTGCCCAAACATCTAGGGTATCTTTTTTTTTTTTTTTCCTTAGTTCAGCAGATGACTCAGATATAAAATGTCTCCTCCTTATGAGCTGGACATACACTCCCAGGAAATTGCCCCACAAAAACGGAGAGACCATAACAAAGGTCTCAAAAAAAGGTACTCACAAATTTACCCTTCCTGTGACACAAGTATTGCAATATTAACGCTGAGTGGACACACTAAACCACACAAACAGAAGAAACAGGAGAAACTTATGAAAATATGAAACATTTTGCCTTTGTAATTTAGAAGTGGGTTCATTTCTGTGACAAATTACACAGTCACGTATTTTATGTGAATGCACGGAAAGGGCAGGTAAATCCACAAAGACCTTTTCATATGAAAGCACAGCAGCTAATTTACAGCTGATAGAGCTTTTAATCAAAGGACACCACCACATGTATCACAAAAATAGAAAATTAAATCCAAAATGGACAACTACATAAAGTCCATTTACAAACAAAAGGGTGACAAGACAGGGATGTATCCTTCAACAGAGTAGTTCCAATGCAAAGGAGAGCTTTATGCCCAAGACAGTCCCCAGCTGTCTCTCAACTTCACAATACGCTTTTGTCTCTTTTTTGGACTAGAAATACAGCAACCTGCCATGTATTTATCACTCTCCTCTGTTTGTTAAAGGATTATAGTGTTCTTTTACCTTTACAGAAGTAAATTTTTCACAGTGTTAATTGCCACTTTCTTAGCTAACATTCTCTGCTTTTCTTAAAAACATAATGAACGCCAGTTCTTCAGACAACAGCATATAGCTGTACTATTTGCATCACTGCCTTTTATGGCTTTCCTCAAAAATCCTATCTTTAATTGTTTATTTCTTTTTAAAATAAAACACTGAATGACTAGGTGTTTTCAGCAAGTTCTCTAAGTGACAGATTCCTTTTTTTAAGATAGAACCCAAGAGCATTCTCAGGAGGCAACAGCAATTTCATCTGTAATTTAGGTTTTGGAAGAGACTTTGGCTGCCATAATCATCAAGAACAAGAGCTCCTTAATCTTAACTTGAAAAAAAAAAAATCGGCTTTTCCTAAAAGGTGAGCAATTAAAATTTGTAAGAACAGCTAAATGCACCAAATGGAAACATTTGCTGTTTCGGAATGACTGTGTGAAACAATAAGTAATGGCTGCTCTTGCACCAATCAAGACTAATATCCAACACTAAGTGTTTTTGTATCACAGTAGATTTCAAAAGCTTGAGAAAGAAGCAAGCAAAGGGGTCTAGTTAATTAATAGGTTGCTATCACAGACACTTAAAATACTTGGCTACCTCATGTGAGCCCTGAAGCCTATATTCATAGTAAATGACAGGGGAACAAAAGATGTTGCAAAATTCTACTCAGACCGCAATTATCCTCCATTCAAAGCCCCCGGGAACAGATTGAGAAATACAGAGGTAAAAAAAACAAACAGAGGGACTGAAGACAACTGTAGGAAAAAAATGCTACACTGACACACACTGAGCCATGATGATTAACTACTGGAATCCTAACCTGTGTTTTGTTCTTTCCCTTAGCATGGTCAGAAAGTACAGAAAATCAGCTGGTGAAACAACACATTTAACACAAAATAATTACTATCGGAATCAATTATTTTAAATTTTAGGGCTTCAGCTGTAACCAGCCTAGCCAAAAAAAATGGGATACCAACTTTTACTGACTTTGCTAGGTAACTGTGACACACTCAAAAGTACTGGTATTTCTAAGCTATGCCCACCTCCTTTAAACCTGATGTCTCTAAAATTGAGCTGCTTTGATCTAGACCAAGTAAATACACAAACTACCCCAACTGAAAGACTTTCTCTCAAGACCAAAGCTTGCCATTATACTTCAATGTACATAAAATATTTAATTCCAAACCGAGAAGACCAAAGGTAGCTGCTGAAACAATCATATCTGCACTTTCAGGGATCTATGATCCTTATGCTATGTTTCCAAAAGCATGCTAACCTTATTCCTTTGAATAAAGGATATGATAACCTTAAGAGCAAATTTCCTGTTGTTATTCACTCTCTTGGTCAGAAATTTTCAGACTAAACTACACAGTTCAGTATGGAAAAAGTCTAACCTTTATTAAAAAAACATTTTCACCAGCAACACACTATTTTTACTCTAGATTTTGAGTTTAGTTTTGTTTTCCATCACAACTACTGTTATAAGCTGTGCAGAAGTAGTAACTTCTGGAAGACATCACTGTAACAGAAAAGTCTTTTTAGTAATAAAACTGCCTTAAAAAAAAAAAAAAAAAAAAAAAACAAAAAACAACAGAGGATATTACCTGAGAAGAAAGATAGGAGAGGGAAGTGGAAAAACAGTGACTAAAATTTGGTGGGGTAGGGGGTGAGGGAGAGGAAGGCATCAAATGCTACCTACACCTAATAAAAAAAAACACCCCAATTCATTTTCATATCCTACATGGAAGGAGAACTTCAGTCTGAAGTAGTGTGGGTGGGACTTACCATCAAGTGATCCAGGACTGACAGCTATGAACTGCCCCAACTGTATCCATAAGAGGATGAAGCAACTCATTAATAACGGATTGGTGGATATGGGAATGATAAACACTACTATACCTAGAATTGCAGGTACAGATTAGGGGGAGAAAGAAAGAGAAAGTTAGAAAATACTACGCAGGAAATACTCAGCTAAACGGTCCTGCATTCCTGACTTCCTTATTATTCTCAGAGAGGTTAACCATAAACAGTCACTGACTTTGTTTCAACTGAATTTTGTTAACCAGCTCTTAGTCAAGCACAGAATGTGCACCATCAGGCACAATCCAAAGTTTAATGTGAAAGTGTAAGGCATGCATATTTCATTGTTACAGAGTAAGCAGCTCAACTGGAAAATGCACAAAAAATTCAACTTCATCACTACGTAAGTTTTAGACTCCCCTACCACTTACAGATTAAAAGAAACAGGGACAGAGAAGCAATAAAGGTATCTTCACCTCTTTTCATAACAGAACAGGACCTTTGGGCACAATTATTGCAAAGACGAAGGCTCAGCTCACGGGATACTTTTTAAGAAATCCTCCTGTGACGGCATCGTTCAATTAAATATAATGTATCAGGAAAAATAAATAGGATCACTCTTCAAAATAAGGGATTATATATCTTAAAATGAACCTTACCTTGAAAGGTTTGTCCCCACTGTGTGTCAGCATATGCCTCTGCAACCAACTTTGACTTGTTGAAGGTGTATTATACACTTTGCAACCTTTCCACAAGCAAACAAACACCTAATAAGAGTAAAAATGTGGTAAGTCTACACAAGACAAAGAAATCAGTAAAAAAAAAAAAAAAAAATCAGATTAGCAAAGAAGCTTATTTTCACAATACAAAGTACTTCAAAAAAATTTTGAACAATAAAAATTTATTTTGCAACACACTTCCTATATCTCACCAAGGAAAAAATAATTCCAAACAAAAGCATTCAGAAAAGCAGGTCACTGGAATAAAGTATCAAAAAACAGATGCCCCTGCAGATAAACACAAATTGAGAGCCACAGCATCCAATATAAAGAGTTTGTACTTGCACTCGATATCTGTATACACCAGATATTAAGACAGAACATTTCTAAATGACAAATTTACATTTTCTGGGTAGCAGATATAGAAATAAAATAATTTACTCTCTTAAGCAAGTAATAACTTTATTCTTTGAGCATGAAAAAGTAAAAACTTTTAATAACAATACAGTTGTTTAGATACCAGGGCTGTATATTAGGGAATACTGGATATCACTAGTTAGGGCCTTATACTCAATTCCTGATGAAGAAAGTTACAATTTCTCAGAGGATTAAAAGTCTATGGGCATTTTGTGATTCCAGTGTACAGATCAGTTACATGCACAACAGTGCATTAAGGGCAGAACTTACTCATGCTGCTTTTCTCTCTCCTTTCATTGTGTCCATCTACAACTGAGAGAATAAAAAGGCTCAATGAACTTGCCTTTCATTAGAATTTCCTCAACAGGTCTGCGCGTGAAGGGATGTACAGCCCTAATTTGTAGCAGCAAAATACAGTCCCGAGGAATAGTATTGTCCATAACACAGGTTTTTCAGAACTGCGGGAAACTAATTGGATTTGAGTTTCTTGTTCTCTTTTGGAGATTAAAAATCTCCATCTCCACAAGACTGCGTTTTCAAAACAAAAAAGTAGCCATAGGAGTGCTATGTACTTGCTGTATAATATACAGATAACCCAGCTTACTAATACAAAGCTGGAAGACACTGCATGTCTGATCCAGACCTACTGACACATAAGGCCCAGCCCCCTAAACCTTTGATGTCTGTTGCTCCTCAGTTTTGAGATCTCCCTGAAGCCACAGAATTGGCATTGCCGAGATTCCTGGCTCTGCAACAGCTATAAGTTTCTAAATGTTTTCATCAGCAACTGCTGACTGCAGGGGACTCAAACAAGTAGTACTACTACAAAGTCACAGATTGTAGAAATGCAATCCCTCCAAGAAAGAAGCATTTGGTTTCACAACAACCCACCAGAAGTCCAGGTAAAGCTTCTTGGGAACCCTTGTCAAAAGGCTGAATCCAAAATATTTCTGAAAAAAATCTTTGGGAGATAAAACTATTTTGTCAAAACCTTCCTGGGCTCTTCATGGTTCTACCTGGTTTGGTTTGGAGGCATTATCTCACTATTAGCTTGAAAATACATATTTTACCATACAAGGATGCTTATCACACTGCTTTTAAATTCTCAGTAAGCAGTTACTACTCCCATTTTTCTTCAAATTTATTCACTGTATTTGAGTAATATCTGAAATCCAATCAAAACCACAAGAATATAACTTCTAATACCACTTAAACACCTTGCCAGCAGGTGGCAGCCAAAGCCTTGAAACAAAACAGCCAGGATCACTCCCCTTCCATAGCTTGAAGTTGAATATCTTTTCAAAAACTAAACCAACTCCAGTAGGGGGATAAAAAGTGTGAACTGAATGCAACAGTTATTAGACACCTGGTGCTTCCAACAAGCTCTTCTTTCAGAAAGACAAATACAGTCCAATATTTTCTAAATAAAAATATCCACAAATCATGTCACATGGAATGTAAGTGAACAGAAATACTATCAAAAAAAAAAAAAACAAAACACCAAAAACCTTGGAAAAAATCTTCCAGTTCTTTTTTAAGAAATCAAAAGGGATCATGGATGGGATAACAAAGATCCCTGGAGATGTAGTTCTGTGAAAGCCCACAGGATACCAACACACCTCATCCATTTCATTGTTTCATCCAGGATTCATGTAACACTTTTATAAACCTATGAAGTGAACTAGAGAGATCATCTCACAGGTGGGTAAAAAGCCAGCTCACTGGATGGATGATTCCTGCTTAGAGCTTGGAATGAAAAAAAAAATAATCACCAAATATGAACCTGAAAGTTCAATCATACCAAAAAATAGTAAAACACAACCGGAGTCACAGCTGTATCAGTGATACAATTACACAATAAATTAATTAAGGTAATGCAAATTAGCATTTTATTTAAGTCTCCTCATTCACTCAAAGTGAAATGGCCTAACATTTTAGATCTGGAGAAGTGACAGGACAAAAAGTCAAAAGATAATGACTATTCTAGGTTAAGATTTGATATTAGGTCTCCAAGAAATTAAAGAGCTGCAACTCTGCTTGTGTTTGATGTAGTTTACATGACATATCCCAGGCATCAAAGGTAATTTGGGAGGTTGGGAAGGGGCAGGTACTTAAGTACAGAGTGGAAAGTACACTAATGGAAGATGTTTTGAAACATTAAAATTGTGAGACCAATAGAAATTGCATCATTTGACCAGGGATTAGTCTGAAATATACATGATTATGCACAAATCTCAATTTAAAAAAAAATAATAGATGCAATTATATTGAAGGTACACTTGCCATCAGTACTACAGACAGAGCTGTTCTGGTAAGACTTTATACTCTCAAGCCAACGAGTCTTACATCTTCCCTATGATACATTTTGTATATATTTTACCTCTAAAGAGACTTAAAACTTTATTTCGTAAAAATAATCAAGATACGACTTCACCTATGTTCACATGCGGTAACATGTATACTAGTACTTTTAAGAAAATGAATTCCAAATATAAGCACTTAAAGATATACCAGCAGCTTCAGAATATTTAGAAGTCAGCATATCTATCAAAAACCTGAAAGCTTCAAACCATTTATTAAAAAGAACTTACTACATTCCTAAAGTTATGCATTCAATTAAAGACACAGAACACAAAATCAAGTGAACTATGCAAAAGACACAGCCGAATATCTAATATGAAACTCCTGAAGGCCCAACTTTAGTTGGCACTAGCTATGGAACTGATACTTTAAGACATAAAATTTACTTCTGTCATTCAAGTGTAAAATATTGACAACCAAGAAAGAGGGAGAAAACAAGAAGTAACACCAACCCCTCCTCGTTGACCATCCACATGTATGGAGCGAATGTGATCTGCCAAATCCGGGCTGGAGCTAAAGCAAGCGTGGCAATGGTCCCAACAACAGTTATAAGCAATGCTTTTTGCAGAGGAGGCAGGAACTCCTTGTCCGTTCATCATAACTGGAGTTGAACGCCCACTGGAAATTGTGCTGTCTACATCCATAATAGTGCTGCTTATGCTGTAAGACCAAAAAAAAAAAAAAAAAGAGAAAGTTCGTATTCGTTGCACATTAACAGAACGAATAAAAATTGCAGCTCTTGGGGGTTTTGTTTCAGATACATTTAGACAGGCTGAAAATAAAATCTTACACAAACTCACTATTTATTCTGGTTTATTACCTTAAGTATAACAAATGTATAGTCAGGAAACAGCTAGTTTTACTTGGCAGTATAACTTCTTCTGGACACTGGCAACAAAAGGTAGAGATGGAAAATTCTCCCATTCACTGAATTGTCAGAAAATTAACTCTCATGATTAACACCATCATTTTTAAGATACATTAAACAGTCATTTATTATTTTTATTTCGCAGGAGAGAAAAGGAAAAAAAGGCAAAAAAAAAAAAAAAGATACGCTGGGTCAGACCAGAGATGTATCTAGCCCAGCATCCACCGCTAACACTAGATCCGTAAAAAGAATACAGCAGTGAAGTTCTACTGAAGGTTTAAGGTACTCCTAACACTTGTCCCAGCATGGTGTCCATTACATGAACGGTCTAAACTAATGTTTTTTGTTTTGTTTGGTTGGTTGGTTTGGGCTGAGGGTTTTTGTTTTTGTTTTTTTAAACTTTCCAGAGAAGCCAGCAGCAGCAGTGGGAACACGTGGCCAGCAAGGGTCATTTTCCTCAACCATTCTCCTCTCTATCTTGGCAGATACAAAGCGAAGTATCAAACTGGACCAGAAAAAAAATTGCAGTGTGCGCTCTTTCCATATAAAGTAAGGAGACAGATGAATGTTCTTCCTGGATAAACATTAAATAGCTACTGATGTACCTTTTTTTACCTTGTGAACCTGTTCGCTGCCTTTCAGGATCTTTATGGTTTTGTCTTCCACAAAGCCACTGCATTACAGAACAGCTCATCTTTGAAAGGACCTCAGAATATCAGGTGGCCAAATCTCCTGTTCAAACAGGAGCCAGTGAGATCAGATTGCTTGTGGTCTTGTTCAGCTGAGTTATTAATGAGTGTTTTTAAAGGCTGGAGTTTCTAAACAGCTTTCCCAATGTATGATTAACCTCATTGTGGAGGAGGCAGAAAATTTACTGACATCTCATTAGAATTTCCAGTGTTGTGACTTCTTGTCTGTTGCCTTTCATCCTTTGCAGCTGTAGGGTCGAGATGACTCTGGCTCCTCCGCTCCTCCTTTGCTAAACCTCTCTAACAGGCCACTGAAAACAGCAATAACCCTGCCCTTATCATCCTAAAACTGAAGAAAACCCATCCCTCAGCCGCTCCATGTATAGCCTTTGCTTCAGCCTTCTAGCCACCTTGAAGACCCTCCACCAGATCCTCTCCAGTACGTATCTGGAATGAGTCCCAAACTGGGCACAGTAATCCGAACAGAGTCTTAATGGTGCCAAGAAGAGGTAAAGAATCACTTCTGATGACTGTATAGATACACCTCTGCTAACACAGCCCAGTATGCAGTAGTAGTTCTTAGATGGGTATCTTTACATGTTCTTTGGAGCAAAGCACAAGGAAAAAAAAATTGCTTTAAAGAAAGAAAATAATAATTTCTTATTCAGCTCTACATAGTATTGATAATTTAACTTCTATCATATCCCTTTTCTACCCTACCTCTTGTATATAACTACTATGCTAAAGCATTCTGGTATAGGTGCTGTTCCATATTTTTGACCATCACTGTTTACATACCCATTATTGTTCTATTTTGCATTTTGAGAGGGATGAAACAAAAACTACACCATTATTCAAAATTTGATTATACCATTAGCATGTTTGCTCTTTTGCTCTAAAAGCTTTTACTAGCAATTTCTCACATTATCTGTATCGGTTTTTTTAATTGCTACTGTGCTAGCAGTTCCTTCCTGTGATAGATTTTGAAATCCTCATAGATACTTACCTTGTTTAGATTTCCACCCCTCACCCACCATGTGGATTCCACTGCATTGATCAATATAAAAAGTCTTGCCTTAGTCAAAATAACAGATTCCCTTCAGCAATGCTTTCCAGTTAAGCTTTACTTTTAACTACCACAAGTAATTTGGTTTCATGAGCAAATTCTGATCTGAGAGATACCAACAAAGTAACATTTATGGAAATGCTGACTACCATATCCCAAGCACAGATCCCTTAAAAATCTTCTTCCAATCCCTTAGTCTCCTCCTATTATTAAAACTGAACAATCATTCTTAGGCTTTCCTATTCCAAGTTAAAAAAAGTTTTAGATACCTTCTCAACAGGTTTTTTGCTTTAATACTTCCTAAATGCTACATACTTCTCCCCCACCCCCACATAATTTAAAAAAAGATCTAACAATTTACAAGGCATGACTTCTACCCATGAAAGTCACACGGCCTCTTTGCTCCTACATGGCATTTTTCCATGGGCCCACTATTTTTACTTTCTTCCCTTTTCTATACCTTGAATACACACAACTTTGCATGATCCCACCCGACCTCCCCGTTCCTCACACCCCCAAGTACTCCCAGCTCCTTTCATGACATACAAACTCACAATCCACAACTAGCAAATAAAGAAAAGGTGGCCAACAAAAGCCTACAGGTGTAGTTTGGAATCTGTTCCATATTGCTTTCTTTCACAAAAAGCTTGTTTTATATTCAATAGAAACTTCCAAGAAAATGCAACTAGCACTGCGCTTAAGCTACCAGTTCCAACAGCATTAACAGCCACTAGCTACAACTGCTAGTAATAGTAGTTTAGGATTCCTCTAGGAAATTGTCAGAAGTTGTAAGTGCAAAACATGTTGCAATCAATTCCAAGTTTTCCACCATGCCAGGCCCACAAAAGATGCAACTAGGGGACTGACATCCCCTCCTTCCTCAGCCGATGCCTAAGCCAAAAATTATCCCCAAAAGTGAAACCTGTAAAACTGTTTTAGAAAAGTATAGTTTACCAACAGGCTGATAGGAAAATTGAATAAATAAAATTGAATAATTAAATATGACACCCCACACACCTGAGTTTGAGTTATGCAAATACAATTTTCTAAAAATCAGTACTTAGAATTACGTTTGAATGTATATAAGATGGCACATAACGTGACCACTTCTGTTGCATAGTCATGTTACATAGATTGGTGGTTCCAACAGGAAGCTGCTTAACCAAGGATGGCAAAGCACTGCAGATACAGCATTAATGCAATAGCTGCCTCAGACCATTTCATGTGGATAAGTAACCCTAACTTTGTCAAAGTTGAAAGGTACAAAAGTACAGTACTTAAGTAGGAGCTCAAACTTCCAAGGTATTTACAGTCAGTCTGACTTTCTATGTCCACTGATAGCATTAGTACCATTCTCAAAAACCCCACAAACAGGCATAAACAAACTTCCAACTAGGAAGAGCTACAGTGCTGGTGACCACAAGGACAGACTAAGAAGGGGTATATTAGCATAGTTCTCTCAAGCATTCCATGTTTTTACAGCCTGGTCTTAAGCAGGAAAGCAATGACAAAACATAAACCAGAACAAGTTCTGTGAAAGAAGTGGTGGGGGGAGGGTGGGGGAGTGGGCATAAGTGCGCACTCATGCACATGTGTGTGGTTTCTCTGGTTCACAGGCATGCAACCTGATTAATTTTTCTAAGCAGAGATGGAAAACCTCAACTGATGAACCTGTAGCATGAGAGTGTATTTTATATTGCAAATGCATTGTGACATACCTTGACCACCTTCATACAAAAATCACAGGTCTCTAATTTTGCAGCCTAAAGAATGCAAATACCTGGGGAGGGGGCGTATTTGGTTGGTTGGGGTTTTTTTACATGCTATTCTACCTGTAGAAAATTACTCTTGTTTCTGGTGAAAATTATGTAAGTCAGCTAGTAATACTGATCCAGCAAAAGATATTCTGATAAGTAAGGTCATTAATGACATGAGAAACCAATAGCACTTAGAAAGCTGATTTAGTTACAATAGTTCAAATGTTTGCTTGTTTGGTTCTAATAGCCTAAGTGTTTGCTAAGGGCTAACAGATTAGAGTTGCATACACAATATCAAAATTTAGTATCAGAGGAACTGGAATAAAAAAAGGTTGCCCATAGCACTTAGACCAAGTAGTAGCATATAGAATTTCCTGGAAATTGAGGATGAAGTGCTACATTGAAGTATGATTCTATAATCTATTCAAGATACAGTCTAAAAATGGAAAAAAAATATAAGTCAAATCCAGGTGAGTGATTAGAGATCCGTATTTTATTTAACAGGGAACACCTTCCTTTCTTCTAGCTTGAAGAACTTTGTCCAAGACATTAAAGAGTACAGAGAAATATTCCTGTAACAGGACCTACTAGAGAAATAGCTAAACTGCTTATAAAACAAAATGGCCGGGAGTCACACAACAAGAGATCACTGTTTTCTGACCGTTCTCTTGATAGGCTCTGACAAAATGCAACAAACTCAGTGCCCCAACACATTCCTTCTCTAGAAATAACTCATTAAATAAAAATTTAAAATGATTTTTTTTGTTTTCTCTTCTGTGTCTCCAGAAACATGTTTCAGATGATTAGGTGTCTCACACAACTGAGAGCCTACAATTAGTTTCTCTCTTTCTCATGTAGCAAGTTCTGTGTCTCCCAGGAAAGAGGTAAAGGCTGCAAAAAGAATCTGTGAAAGATGAGGAACATCTTTCCTCTATGTCACAGTGCCCTGGGCAGCTCAAGCATGTGTATGTTTTCTCTAGTCTTCCATATACTAAGAAAACATCAGGAAGCTTTTCAGAGAAAAGTTTGTACTAGTATAAGAGAAGACACTGACTTTGGAGGTCTCTTGCCCTTCCTTGACCTGCCATTTCAAGATGAAGAAGAAAGATGATGGTAAGTTTTACAGTCAGACCTCTGGCTGCTGCCAAGTCTGCAAAGACTTAACTGCCAACACTGTTTTTGTTAGACCTGCTGATGCACCCACTTTTTTGTTTCTTGGGATTTCAGAAAGGGTGCAAGGGCAGGACATACCAATGTGTAAGATGTGTGCACACACTCTTACCTAGTCCACTTGAGTCTTTTCCTGACCAAAAGAGTGGAAGTATGTCAACTCAGCCCAAGAAGGGCAGGTCTACTAAAATAGTGCTCTGTATATCTTTCAATCTAGGAATGGGGCTTTTCAATCCAATTTGACTTCCTATCTGCTTGGGATGATCCAAGAGAGGGAAAAGTTCCTTAACAAAGGAAAGGTAGTAATGGAAATTACATCCTTCTGCTTTCTCATCTGAAATCCACAAAGCCTGGAAGTGGTAAAGTGATAATGTATATCAATGAGGAGAAAACAGAACAAAGTAAGAAAAACAGACATTCTGGTAAACTACTGGTAACAAAACAAAGACACTGAAACAAATTTTCAGCTAAATAAGTTAAAGCAAGTTTTTCTGCCTTTTTCTAAGCCTTTTTTCCCCAGACAGACCTGTTTAAATCCTGACTTCCACTATCAAAGCAGAATGACACAAGTAGAACTTCAGCGCTTGTGGCATTCCCCTGTTGCTAGTGACAGACAGGTCTGGGTTTGCTCCCAAGCTGTAAGCAGGCTCCAGCTCCATTGTAATGGATCTACAGACCATAGCCTGATGAAGAACATTAGACATTTGAGTTTCAGAGAGTTCAACACGGGGGTCATCCCAAACAATAGAGCATCAAAAACAGTCACTGCAGGAGAAAGCCTGCATACACAATAGCTGGTTTTGAGAAGCACCATTCAAAAGACTAATTACTAAAATTTAAAACTGTTACAGCAAGCACAACATAGTCTTTGAGTTTACGTTATCCCTACTTTCATCCTAATCTGAGCACCAGAATCAACTTGAAGCAAAAATCACAGCTGTAGAGGCAAGAACTGAATGCCTTACTAAACCCACACCTCCTTTTACAAAGTCTACAAACACTAGCAAAAAACACCTTCCAAATGCAACAAGGTACAACTGAAAATACAGAATCTTCTCAGAAGAGTCACACTGTTTTCTCTCCTCCTACAATTTTTCCTTCTACCAAGAGATCAACAGCTTCAAAACGATACTGATATTTAAAGTGTGTTCATTAAGCAACAACATTAATGCAAACTTAAATAGAAGAATCTTTACCTCAAAGGCACTGGTTCAGGTCTTATTTTTACCTGTACCTAAAAATAATACATCTTATAATCAATATGATTAAGATTTTTTTAGCACCACTTCCATGTTAAAAGGTTAGTACCTACACAATCTATATATGCATGTGACCCAAACACATCTAGCTGGTTAAATTCTGTCCGAAATGTCCTGAAACTGAAACAAAAAATAATAGCTAAAAACTTATGAGAAGTTGCAAGTCATTGTTGCTTTACAGAGAACAAAAAAAGTTCTTCAAGCATTTTAAATCGTGGATTATTCTTTTCCTTTAAGGATCTGAGCAAAATTAAACCATTATTTGGGCCATGTAAATATTAATATTTTCTATAAGAAAAAAATCTCCAAATTATTCTCAATTTAAAAAGCACTAATTTCAAACATATAATTTACCACATGCGCATATGGGCACTAACTGTTGTGTACAGTTAAATGTGAATTAAAATATAACAAGCTTGTGATTTAATGCATTAAAGAAAACGGTGTATTGCACATCATTCCTGACACACGCTTGGCTCTCCAAGGAGAACAATTTCCTCAGTAGTGCAAGTAATCCCTTCCACTGAATTTAATGAATGGAACGTCCAAAATTTATTTCTTTCCCTTTTTGTGTTAATCTTTCAGATTAACAAACAGCAGGAGTCTAGAAGAAAAATCAATAAAAACAAAAGAAGAATGGCATAATTTCATTTTTGCTTTCCATGAACACCCATTAGCAACTGTCCACAAGAAGTAATAATAGAGCCAGGCACCAAACACATGCACAAAAGCCCAATCAATTTGCTATTATACTTTTAATGTCTGCTAAACCTAATCCCTCTAGACCTTAACTGAAGTAACCTTCCCTCAGGCAAAATTCAGACCTAACAGATGGGCCTTATACCATGCCCTTGAGGGTCAACAAGCACTACTTCAGTCTGATCAACAGGAGCTCACTTCAGAGTTATAGTACCTCCACTGAGAATGCTTAGCTTCCAGTGCCCATGTGTTCTGTAGGTAAGCAAATAACCCAGCTGATTTCAGCTAACACCAAGGGAAACAATTGTGACAGATCCTATAATAAATAACTTTGTCTTGTAATGCAAACTAAAAACAGAGATTTTCAGTGAACACACATTGCAGGGTCACTAAAACCAACACTACTGAGCAGCCATCAAGCTGCACACTACAGTAATGCAAGTGAAGACTCTTCAGAAACAGCTTCTTCTAAAGTATACAGTGATAATCCAGTCATGAAGCATCAAATCCACACAAGATTACCACCGACTAGATGAAAAGAATTATTAACATTCGATAACCTAAATACTACAAACCTCACTGGAAGTAGGTGAACATTTTAAGGACAAAAAAATACCGTTAGTTTCTTCAGCTTTTACTAGAGAGTTAATTTAAACAACCTGTCATTTCTGCATGGATCGTCAGCTACATTGTTCCAATCCATACAAGGGAATATTCCTTTCCTTAAGAAAGGAAGCTTAACTATAATGATCGGATAAAAACAAAAATATCAGAGTAATAGAAACACTGCGAATGACAGTCATTTGCTATAGCAACTTCCAGGGTTAAAACCTAGAATACAACACAAAAGCTTACAATATGGAAGACCAAATCACAGATAGGTACTAATCAAAAAGAAAACAGCATCAATCACAATCATTCAATTACAAATGCCAAGTCAAAACAGAACAAAAACTGAAAGGAAAAAAAAACAAACATACCTTAGGACCTCATTATTTTCATTTCACCAGGAAAAGTGAAGAGCCAAAAAAAAAAAACTTCACAAGTTTCCCCATTACTCCTTTTTAAGACAAGTGGTGGAAAACTCTGGTGTACAGCTCTGGCCAATGGACTAGTTCCACAAAAACAACAGACCACCTATCAGTTTTACACTTTTTTGAGGCCACCAAATTCAAAGTGATGTACCCTCACTACTTCCTAATACAATCAATGGTCAAAGATAAATCCTCACACAGCTTGAAAATTATCAAATTATCAACCTTGAGCTCCCATCATCGATAGGAAGCTTCTCCATCTGTCCTAGAAAGACATCTGCTTTTGCAGTTCCTATCCACAAAGACTCCTGATATTAGACAGCACAACTCCCCTCTCTTCAGAGGTAAGGGAGGAAAAAGAGGATAGGCAAAAATTGCATATGTCAGTAAAGCTACTTTGTAAAAGTGAGGGATACTAAAAATACTAAAATACAATACTAAAAAGTGAAGAGGGATAGAAAAGGAAAACATCAGTGTTTGGTGGTCTAGCGTTTTCCAGAAGCAGCTTCAGGTTCTTGATACCTTTAAATAAGTAAAAACAACATTAAGGCAACTTCTAGATACAGGAAAAGACCATGATTTCCAGGACTGCATGATTTAAGAGAGCACCTACTCACTTGGAAGCACTTGTGCTTCTGAATCATTTAGGCATTTTTTTGGAATCCAAACCTGTGCTGCATACAGATTAAGTCACTCTAACAAAAAACTCTCAAAATGAAGAAGATTCAGAAAGTACTCATAAATCAATCTTAAAAACAAGTCTGCAAAACTTTATATATGTATATTTATGACTATCTATATGACTATCTATATACATATGACTAGTAAGAAACCAACATAGTGAAAAATAACACAGTCAAGGGAGAGAATTTTATACAGCGTGACAAGTCGCAACATTAGAAAACTTGTTTTGAAGTTCTTTTTGAAGCAGCAGCTTATTTTAGAGCTACATCTAGATTAGGTATAAATATCTAGAAAAGGGAGAAACACTGTAATTACTTCAGATTGATAATATAAAACCAGGGAAGTCAGAACAGCTCTTCAAGACAGAGAAATCGAAGGAACTTAAAATAACAAACATGCACAGGAAACAAAACAAGACTGAGAAAGTGTGTTATGAATCACCACTTCTCTAGAGCTGTTTCCACTCTCCTGGATCACTTACTTTGATTATTTAGATTGTTAGCCCTGGAATATCTGGGCTCATAATATTTACATAACAAAACCCCAGGTTATCGCCAGATTTGTAGCATACAGAGGAACAGGTAACACAATAAAGCAGCTTGGAATGCCAAAATATCAGAAGAGCAATGAGAGAGTAGAGCAGGTTAAACATGCATGCCCTGTGATATGAGAGCGCAAAGAATACATATGCAAAAGGATTACACAAATCAAGAAACTGTAAGTCATTCTGCCTTAAAGATACAAATAAAACTGACTTTTATTTCTGGGAACCACATTATCTTCAACTTGATAACTTCCTTGGAAAGTTAGGGAACGGCAACAAGTGGTTCATAATTTTCTATTTTTACTGATAAAACAGTATGTTTACTAGCACAGCTTAGGAGAAGCACAGAAGAAACACAGTCATTAAAGAACCATCAGAATTATTTTTTTTTTAACTGTGCTTTCCATTCCAAGAACCATAATCAATATGAATTAGTCTTATCAGCACTGGAAGTTAACAGCCTTTTCAGGCATGGTGTCAAGGAAATCCCCACCAACTGTAACTATTACCCTCCCATTCTCCCATCCTTGGGACACCTTCCCTCATCCTCAGAACACAAAACTGGGAAAACAAGCAGAAGACAAAAAGGCCAAAGAAAGATGCAAAATTCCCAGAGGAGGCCTAAAAAACCCCTCCAGTTTCAGTTACCATCATGTTAGGTTCAACTTAATAGAGAACAAAAACACATAGATAGGATCACATTTATGAAGTAGCAGCTTTGCCTACTCGTACCTCAGTGAGTAGTTGCTACTTCAAGTACTAACCAGGCATCAAAAGCAGGGAAACCCAGCAAAGTAAAACTCCACTAATTGACTCAATTCATAATAGAAAGGTCATAAATTAAGGTCCGATTCCTGTTCTGCTGGACACCAAATTAACTACTACTTGTACAAATGATCTACTTTACAACTTGGCATGCAAGTTAGTTTAAGAAAGTCTACTTAAAGACATGCTAAAAGTAGTTTTATTTCAAATTAAAAAAATATTTACATTTCTATGTTTACTGTGTATATAATGAAAATATTTTCTTTGCACCTTTAAGATTTCTTTGTATTTGGAATCTTAAGTTATGATTACAGCACAATAAACTATAAAAACCAAAATAAGGACTTTACTGCAATTTTACAAGGGAACTGGTTATTTGTACAAGATGCTGCACTAAACAACATTAAGTGGAATTTTTTATGCTATATTTCTTATTCAGATAAAGTATATTTAATACATGATACTACCACTATATGTGCCAATAATCTTGTCTTTTACACGTTTCTCTACTCAAACAACTTATGTTAATTTTCCTCAAAATTCCACAAGCTATTTGAACTACAACACTCTTCTATGGTGACTCAGGATGACAACAGGACTTTCAAGATCATAACAAATCTTTTGCTTTCCTATCACTATCAAATATCTTTGCATATACCTTAAGTAACTCTCTATTAAAGGAAGTATCCATTAAACATTAGCAACTTGGGTTTAGCAAAAGATATTTAAGATCTTATATTCTAGTACGGAGAAGAAAATTAGATATGGGAAAAGAAATCCCAGGTCTTGTCTTTTTTTTTTCTTTTTTTTTTTTTTTTGCATTTTACCACCACAAAAGGAAGAAAAGTACACCAATACCTTGAGTGAGAGACTTCAAATCTTTTCCCTGATTATCTGTTGGTTTTCAATTTTGAAAAATCACATCTGACAATTGTAAATGCTATCTTAGCACATCACAAAACCAATGATAAATAGGAAGCATAACATGGAATATTTATAGTTTTCTAAAACAAATTCATCTGAGCATTTTCTAAATGTGAACAACTCCAGAGAGAAAGCATATAAAGTCATAAAAAGGAACCCCTTAATTTAGATAACAAAACAAAGAAACCTCTATCTTGAAGAATCTTCTGAAACTTTTATTTTTTCCTGCAAGTCACACCACCATATTTTTTTTTAACAGCAACCAAGAGAGTAGATAAAACTCACTGTTCACACAAAGGAGTTTCTCACCCTCTTCTGATCCCTTCTCCTGCACAATTTAACTGGAGATTACATTCCCACCTATTTCAATGATTCCCTGCAATTATTTGGCTCTTTTACAGCAGGGACCAATTTTTCACTTCCTTTGTGTTAAGCTCTTGCTTTTTCTTCAGGTTATTAGGTATGTCTCATTCCCTAACATAAGTTTTGTGTTTCTCACATCCCCTCCTTGCCAGAAACCCATCTCAAATGCTCCGTCTGCTCCCTTCTATGCCACATCCCCACTTTCCTATCCTATAACAGATTGCTCTACAACTACCCCAACACAATGAGTTCTAGGTATACTTCCATACTGCTGTCTTCCATGACAGCTCTGCATACTGGTCATTCCCCTATAACTATTCTCTAACTGGATAGTGTTTTTCAAAAGAGATATAAATATATTAAAGCTATTGGAAAACTGCGGATTGGAGTAAGAGTGATTACGGTAGAACATTTCCACTGCATCATCCAAAAGTTAGTTTGATCTGTGACCAACTCCAGAAATGCATGATGTCACACTTTTGCCAAATGGATGTTCAGGCTGCACATAACACCCTGTTTAATGTAGCTGGAAAGCAGAAAAGGGACAAAAAAAAAAAAAAAAGACCAGCACAGTTCTTTCCACTATAGCCTACGAAATTCCTTGAAACAACCCACCAATCAAACCTCATATTCAGAAGTTACCAGACTTAATGACATTACAAACTTAAACAAAATGAACGTAGACCTCTGTGGACGTAGAAATCCAACATAAAAGCAATACCATTCATCTCTTATACTGAATAGGAAAATATTTTTCTCAAATTCTACGAAGTATATTTACATCTTACTACAATAACTATAAAAGCTCATTATACCAAGCTCTTTCATCTAGTTCACAAAAAGACTTCATGTTAACCACTCAATTATACGAACCAACAGCTTTAGCAATAAAGATACTTGCCATACAAAATATCTGGGCTGTTTTGTCTTCCCATCAAAAGCTATTTTCTTCAGTGCCAGAAAGGCCTGAACATAACCATTACAGAAACAAGGGGTTTATTTTGCAATTTGAAAACAAATAACAAACAGTAACAATAAATGCAGTCAGAAACACTGCAAATATAACTTTCAGCAGAATTTTGGAATCTCAGGTAATTTTCTATATAGCCCACTCTGCCACGTCAATATTACACACATTCTAAAATAATTTAATGACTTAACCACCTTGCTGTAAATGCTAATGAATGATTCTTCACTTCCTGGATAGGAACAAGTGAGACTATACAGCAAAGAGAAGCCTGAAGCTCTTTTTAACCTGGTCACATGGATCCACAACACATACCTATTAGCACCATATGCCTTCCTGATTATATTTCAAATTTACTCTTCTGCCTTCATAAACATCACTCATAAAATTCACATGTTATAGTCATTGCCTAGCCAGCCTTGAAAAATCTTCATTTCTAAGAGTTTAAAAACTAGGTAAAATAACAACTATATTTAAACCTCTAAATAACTAATATTTTTAAATCAGCATACATATTAAAGCTTCAGAAGGCCTTCATTTTAAACAACATTAAAAAAACTCAGCCTAGGTCCTGGATTTTTCATGTCTAAATATCTTTATCTTTCAACCTGTTAGTTACACACTGTCTCATTTCACTCGATAAAATGAACGAACCTGACGATCTGAAGCAAAAAAAAAGGTTTACTATTGAAAAACTTTTCTGAAACATATGTTTTCAAAACTGCTCGTTTATTACACAGGAACAGAATAATAACATTTCTAGAAGTATTCTATAAGTCTAATATGGTTAAGATAGACAAAAGTTTCCTTGAGTATTATTGAGTATTCTTTGAGTCAGTCCCTCCCAATAACTGATTCTGTTGGTGAATAACAGTAAGCCTGAAAAGATCCCATCTTCGTCACCCCCTGCCCCCCCTCCTAAAAAAAAGGAAAGCAATCCTTACAAGTTACATGGAAATTGCCCGCTCTGTGAAAAGAATGGACATTAATTAGTGCTGTGCCTGAGGGAAAGATTACTACATAGGTCCAACGACAACCTGTTACATTTGGCCTACCAGTTAGTCAATCAGCACTTCTACACCAGTCAGCAAAACACCCTGTAGCTCCAGCTGAAACATTTTTTCAGTGCTTCCTCCTTAGTAAGAAGAGGGACCAAAGGATAAACTGCTAAAGAAGTTAGCAGTTAGAAGGGGGTAAGGGTAGAAGGGTAAAGACAGGGGTAACTTCTAGGTGAGAGTACAAGGATGCAAGACAAATTCACAACGGTGAACAAAAAAGCCCTTCATATAGCTTTACTACACATATTTCTGCTAAACAAATTATTACAATTGCAAGACCTTCCACTGTTCTCCAAATCAAACAAAATCTGATAAACTATTTCAGATTTATATATACTTCCATAATAAACTTTCCGGTAAACAGTATTTAAATTATTTCAGTAATCTAACACTTAGTGTTTCTAAGTAAATATTGTAGCTCAGCAATAACACATCAGCGAACTGCAGATGCTTCTTCACTGCATTCAGATCAGCTATTTATATCCAAACCCATGCATCTGCTTAGGTCTGGCTTCAGTACCTGTGTTTATAGTTAACAGAAGCTTTTTTTTTTCTTTTCAAGTCATATCAAATGTTTGTCAGCACTGTAATAAGAATAGCTGCTCCACAGAACTCTGGAGAAACACATCCATCCTTTCAGCACATGTCTGAAGACAGGGAAAGGCACAAGAAAATTACCAGCATTCACAGGCTGATAATAGTCTGTTCTAACTGTAAATCTGGAGGATAACTAGACTTGAATGCAGCTTATTATTATTGAGCCAGATGATTTGAGCTTGCTCAAAAGTCATAGACAAACTTTAGCACAGTAGTTGGAACTTAGCAAAATTTCCAGGAAAAACCTGGAATGATTACAGATCAATGAGATACCCTTCCAGTCCTAGAGTTATTGCACTCAATTCTCATTACTAATACCACTGAGCTGAAAATGCCACCTGGTTATACTAGGTGTCAGTTTGGGTTTTGCTTTTTGGTTTCTGGGTTTTTTTGGGGAAGACAAATATGTTTTAACAGAGTACCAAGTCTGTCTATGTGCATGGAAATAGCTGGTTAAAAGTCAACCTAAGTTTCAGCACATTGATATTCAACATTATATTTGCTTCTTGTGTTGTAATGCCCCAAATTAGCAGATACTCTCAAAATACACTCAAAATGTTAGTAATAGAAGTTGCTGAACAATATTTTGATCATATGCAAAATTTTCCTGTTCAGCTGTTTCATTTGTAGTTTGTTTTATGTTTGATACCACTAAAACAAAAATGAAAGAGATAACACATTGAAAATTGTGGAGAATGATTAAGATTTAAGAGGAATTTGATCACTCATGGAATTCAGGTGCTCTTAACACACCCTCTTATTTATTCAAATTTTCTAAAGAGGAAGCAAGAAAAAAAAAAATCCCAAGCCTAGGGGCACGATCTGAATGTTACCAAACCTGCCTACAGCAGGAGAATATTTACCAAGTATAATCTTCTACCAGTTTCCTTTCACTTAACCCAGGGACTGTAAATTCAAGCATGTTAGTTCAATCTCTCTCCTTCCTTTTCTCCCTCTTCCCTCCCCCAGGAAATCTTACTTTATGACACATTGTGAGACACCAAGTTCTTAGGCCTTCAGAGACACATGCAGCCAGCAAACGTCATGAAGTACTGTACAATATACTATTTCATATAAAACACCACTTAATATAGAATATTGTTCCCCAAAAGTTACATAACTTGTATTTTAAAGCAGAAGCGACCAAATTAATGAATGATTAAGTCATTAAGGATTTGAATATATTATCATGAACCTGTACCTCCACCTGTAAGTATAAACTGTTCCCAGCTCTTCCCTAGTATTTCACCATCCCACCTCATATACTCTTTAGCTCTTGAGTACATCCCCTACCTTTTGCAATGCTCCACTTGTCTGTCTGATCATCTAAAAGGCACAAGATTATGTTGTGACTGGCTTCCAAGCAGCAGCAATAATTTGTATCACTAGGTCAAGCAAGTGACTTGCTGGACTACATGTAGCAAAAATAATAATGCATTCTACCATGCTGCAGCAAAGAGTGCACACTAAATGAAATTTTTGACCATGAGGAATAACAAATAGCACTCCTGGAAGCACTGCTCTTTTTCTACTCAACTCAACAAGCAGGCTTTGAAATTACAAAACAAAATTCCCTCTCAGAGCCCCAAGTTTTCAGCCTGGAAGTTTAACATAAAACTCTGCAAAGATTAAAACAAGGCACAGTCCTTACTTAAACACTAAACGCAAAGAATACAACTCCCCCAACAGAGTTTGTACTAATGGCATTGGAAAGGAGCAACAATGAGAACACACGTAGATTGAACTGTGTGACTACAGCAAGAGAACCATGGAGAACAGTGACAGAGAAAGTAGCACACTAGTTCTGCAATGCAGAAGCAAGACATAACAACACTGTACTTCCAGAAAACCCCTGCATGTTATTTCTGTTATTTCCTCAACCCACAAGTTGACACACAGTCAGATAAGATCAGGATTGGATTTAGTTTTCAATTTGATGAAAAACAAGAAACAATTATCATAAAACTCCATTATGTACCTGTTGTTTTTCCAGAAGTCTACTCCCATACTTATGTGAAGTCACATAAAATCTCAGCTTTTGAAAAACCAAACCAAGAAACCCCCCAAGACAACCATCCCCCCCCCCCTTTCCATCTTGCACAAGTTTGTAAGAAACAAAACATCAGATGGAAACCAGAGAACTTAATTTTTTTCTCTTAAGACTTTTAGGCCAATTACATGGTTTTGGGGAACTGACTCACGAAGGGTTGGTTTGTTTGTTTTTAACAACTGAGGTCAGATCTAGTGATGCTCCACTTCTGAATTATGGGTATTTGTACAGTTACACAGAATTTGATGTAACATACATTCAAAGCACATCTCTGGACCAAACCACATAATTCTTCACAGTTAACAATAAAACTATCTTAAGAAAGTGCAAACAAAATTGCAGTTGTTACTTAACTGTAACTCTAACAAAGAAGTCTGATACTTTTTAATGCTAAATTGAGATTTAAAAATAGCCCAAGTTTCTTCAACTATTTGAAATGACTCATTAGCAAAGGGACCTACAGTACTTTAAGACTACTCTTTCTTCAGTTTGTCAATTAAACCGTTGCACACAACATCCAAGAAAGCTGCAGCATAAGCCATGTTCTTTGAAATGCTTGATGTAGTAGGCTAAAGCAGACCTGAAAGGTAGAATTTGTCCATGTGTGAGAATTTGGTTGCTCCCTTCCACAAGAATCCAGCTAAAGTCTTGGTAAAATGGGATGCATACCACTAACACACAAAAATCTAAGAAATAATCCTTACATTTACTATTACAGAACTCACCCAAAGGAGACTTTGAGCCTCAAACGACTGACGCTTGCTTAACACTGTGAATGCTTATTACCTGCACACACTTAACATGGAAAGGCTGGTCTCCTTTTTATTTTAGTTAACTAGATTTTTTTTTTCTTATGCTTGAAAAGGCTACCACTCAGCTTTCTGCCTCTAGTGCAGAGACCCTGGTGCGGGTGCAGGTAAAGCCACATCCACAGATCCACTTCCCATTCTGAAGCTTTGGCACACCCCGCCTAGACGTTAGTGCAAGATATAACCCAAAAGCACCTTCTGAAAAAAAATCACCAGCTTCTGAGAAAAGCGGCAACCGAGTATCGCCACCTGAACAGCCAGCGCCCCGAGCTCAGATCGCAGCGGGGGCCGCTCCGGGGCTCTCTGTGAAACGCCTAACGGTGATGGCCGCAGCTCCGGCAGCCCCACGCAGGGCCCCCTCCTCCCAAACGCAGCGGGC
>NW_010106355.1:42987-56191 GCF_000699245.1 Pterocles gutturalis | reverse complement strand
TGTGCAGTAAGCGCCTGCCCCGAGTTCCCTGAAAGCTTTTCTATTTAAAAATCCCCTGGCGTGCCAGCTCAAGTGGCATCTCCCTCTGCTCCTCCCTCTCTGGATGACTCTTTGTCACATATCCATCTTAAATGCTCTGCAGATTTGTTTGTCAGGGAGAAAATGGTCAAAGATTGCAATGGCACATTGAAATTTGTTCCTATTTATGTCCTCTTCTTCCTTCCCGCTTATCTCTCCCCCTTCAGTCTCTTCCCCAAAAAAGGGAAAACTTGTTGTACATGCTCACCAACACTGGTCACAATTTGTGTGGCTGATTTTTGGGGTGGAATGAGGAATATGTTACCACTTTGATTTTTCTTAAGTTTTGGGGGTTTTTTTGCTGATAACTCTTGCACAGAAAGTCTGTTGTCCTAATATTGCACTCCCACCGTTAGGAAAATAACAAGCGAGACAGTGGCTGGGTGCCCAGTGCATGGCACTGTTCCCGCGCAGGACATGGAGGCATCTGCAACCCAACCCATGTAGCCAGACCCCTCCGGCTGTGCCAGTGCTGTTGGTTTCAAAAAGAGACCGTGAGGTCTGAGAGTCCCCCAGTGCATATCAGATCACAAGATTTCTTCCTTGTCTTGAGCAAAGGCTATCAATTTTGGGTGGATACCGTAGGAAGAACCAAAGACATTAATGCTGACAGTTTAAGGTATTTCCAGAAACTAGTTTTTTAATAAATTTGGGTTATACATTTCCTAAAACATTGATGCCATCCTGTGTTTACAAAACACTTCTCGTGTATCGCAATTCAAAGCACTTTCTGACATTGCTGATTGTCAGCAGGAGAGAAAAAGATGTCAGAACTGAGAGGCGGGAGTGGGGAGCTCTGTGCAGCCTAACTCACCCTGAGTGCTGTGGGAACATAAATCAACCAGGGCAACGTAGTCCAGAATGTCGAAAAACCTCCTTGCAGAGTGAATGAAGAGCTAGTTTTCCAAAGAAGTGAGGGGACAACCCTGGTGTGTAATGCTACTTTTTTCCCAAGGGAAATGTTGACTCTTTGGTCTCATACTGGTAGAGAGAAGGGTTACATGCTGATAAACACTGCTTGCACATGGGTGTAACCCTAGGAGAAAACCACCTGAAGCCAGCGGAGTAGAGCTACTCACTGCAGACAGCTAAACACAACTGATTGGATATTTTTTAATGCAATCTGCAATTAAATGGCTAATAATAAAACTCAAATTGTAAAACATAAGTAAGAATGGCTAACTTTCCCCTTAAAGAGAGGGAAATCTGTGTAGCCTCACAGTTATTTACTGCTTGTGCCAGGAGGACAGCTTTGCCATGGGTGCCTTTTAGAAGCTGCCTGCAGCTGGGTCTTGCGGCTGGCTGGCAGCCTCCACAATGCAAACTTGGGCATTGCGTCTCACCACGTAATTAAGTCACAGCAACTATTCCCTTTAGCTCTCAGTTATGTTAAGCATTGCAGAATTTATCTCTATCCTTAACTGTCTTACTAATAATACAGTTCAGAGTCTACTGGAGACATTTTTAACAGCTGTGCTCAGTGGTAACTGAGTATATTTAAATCTGCTTGATTAGTTTAATTAAGTAAAAGGAGATGTAAGATTTTGGCTTTGGCACAGATATGATAACTGCACCAATAAAACTGACTCTTTAACTGCTTAAATTTTGTTGTTGCAAATGTTAGCACAGTTGTTGAGTTTAAGAACTTCTCCTGTGCTAAATGCCTGGGCAGAGCACCTGGGAGCTTCTGGCTAAGCAAGAACACCCCAGGCCAAGCCTGTGGGACATAATGACTCAGGCTGTAAGCTAATTATTTATTGACAAACAGGTTTTGAAGACCCTGTTGCGGAATAGGAGTTTTTGTGTGTGTGCTTTGAAAATGTAGCTTAGAGGAGGTGTAACCAATATACAAACTTGGCTGAAGATAGCCTGTCCTGGACCCTGCCATAATTGATTTATTTTTAACAACCCCAAGCTCTCTGTTGCTTTTGTCCTCCTCCTCTGCATGCAGTTGAACAGCTCCTGGTTGTGCAACGTTGCAGTCAGTGGGAAATTCCCCATTGGCTCCTATTTCCACCTTTCAAGCATGCTAAATATACTTACACCTATTTTATAAGAGAGTTATGCAGCAAGATGCCTGGCCCAAGGGCCAGCAAGTGCCTGTGTGAAAGAAGCAGGAGAGACTTGGTGTTCACCTAGGTCACCAGCCCCTGAGCCCTGACTGGCCCACTGTGCTTCCACACACAGCATCAGAACCTATTATAAAGATGGGATAAGGCATCGTATCTTTAGCAGCATAAATAGCCCAATGGTCTTCAGAGGTTTCATGCCTTTGGGCATTTTACTATCTGAGATAGATGTCTTTTGTTTCTAGCTCCATGTGGAATTAATCATCTAAATAGGGAAATAAGAGTGTATTGTGTTTTAAGGCAAACATGAGTGTGAAGTGAATAGGATTTAATTTTTATGTTTGTAACAGTGAGAATTAAGCCTAAGTACAGGAAAACAGTTTACTGGTTAACTGGAATATCCTCTAACAAGTATGTGATGGGTGAGCTGCTCTGTTCTGTCTCTCAGACCGTTCCTGGCTGATTTCCTTTTGCATGGGGAGGTTTCTGGATGTGTTTGTGTGCATGGCTTACACAAAAATGGCTCTGTAGCCAATTTATATGTGTTTCCAAGTAGTTGGTTTGCCTGGAATGGGTGCGGGACTCATTTTATCTATTAATTTAATGATGACCTGAAACCAGTAAACGGAGGAAAAATCCTGGACTTCTGGAATTATTTATTAATTTATTTGGTTTTTTAACTGAAGCATTCTTTCCACAAGAAGATCAGAGGTGTGGAAGCTTTAGAGCCAAGTCTAGCTTAGAGTGATTGGTGAAACAGAAGGAAGGAGAAGCACAGCAGAGACAGGGACTGCTTGCCATGCGGGGGATGCTGCTGCATCCCAGAGAGTGAGGGAGTGGAATGATGGCAACTGGGACGGTGGGAAAGAAGGGGTGGGAAGGGGAGTGCTGGGGATTTGTCTTCCCAAGGCAAAGTTTGCCAGACCCTCCTCAAAGCAAAGAACGGTGTGGGGAAAGGGTGTGTGATTTTAGTTTCCTAGATGAAGCGGCACTTGCAGGGGTGGAGGGGCTGGCAGGGCTGTTCACCTGCTGCCAGCTGCAGGCGTGTGCGTGGGGATGGCAAGAGCAATGAGAAGCGGGGACTTTCTGCTGCCCCACCAGAGCCATTTTGAGTGTGGCAGGGCAGAGGCTCGAGCGAAAGGGCACCAGGAGTGGCTGAATGGGGCAAAGCACAGAGGCAGGGGCATTGCAGCAGGGAGTGGCACCACTGGCAACCCTACTGTGCATCCCGCCAGCAGCCCACTGTGACTGGGAAATATACTTCACTCCGTGTTTGCTTCTCTTCAGCTTTTTAAGTAATATTCACTGAATCCTTGATAAAGCCCTAGGTTGCAGTTTGGATCTGAAGTAACACTCAGGCTTCACCAAGTTTCCTGTTAGTTCTCAACGAAGTGGTTAAATCACTGTGTAAAGGAAATCTCCCACCCAGGCCAAGGTGTTTGTTTGATACCTCTGCTCCCCCCACAACCTGTACGGTGGAGAATCCAGAACACAGGGGCACAGCGGAGCTGGTTTTTCCAGCAGCACCTGAAGCTGTGACCTGCAGCCTTACCAGGCCATGCCACGACCTGGTGCCTGGAAAAGAGACCAGCCCTGCAGTGGGTTGTGTCCCTTCCCAGGTATTTGCAAGCGTCAGGGATAGAATAAAGTATCTGAGACTGGCCCAAGTCCCATCTCCCAGCTACTCTTAGTAAAAATCAGCTTTGTAGCAGAACAAGCAGCTGTCTTATTACGTTTGGATAGTTACTTGTTTGCATTTGAACAGATGTGTGAGCCACTGTGTTGCCAGAAGGGGCATCATTAACACTGAAGGAAGTTAGCAGTAAGTTAACACGTGAAAGGCTGAGTTTAAAATAGTGACTTTCTGTAGCCCCTAATTGTCTTACCCTGAAGAAAGAGAGGACGAGCTACAGGAAGTGCAATGGGCAGAGACCTCTCTGAGCATACTGATTGCTACAGGGGGAAAGGGGCAGCATGGTAAAGGCAGAAACTGCGGGAATGTAAAGAACAAACACAGAAAAGTAAAATATTTTCTTCAACTGGGAAGGCAAGCTGTCCAATACCAATTTCCACCTCCTCTGTGCTGTGCCTGCAGGGCTCGAGTAGGAGCCTTCAGGGAAGGAGAGATCCTGTCAGGGCAGGCCACTGCCACAGCTTGACATCTCTGTCATTTTGTCTGGGTTGTTTTCAGCTTGTGAGGTGTTATGCAGCAAACAGCAATGAATTTAGATGATACCAGGAGTGACAAGGTCTGATGTGAAGAGGATGAAGGGAGGCTCTGGAAGATTTTAGAAAGCTGGTGGGCTGGCTGTGCCTGTCTGCGATGGTGGTGGTGTAGCACAGATGGACAGGCCTCACTCCGCGTGTCTGAACATGGCTGCTCCGGCAGCCGGGGAGGGGGAAACTCTTCCCTGATATGGTACATAAGGGAATGTGTGCCCAGCCTGCCCAGCTGGACTAGAAACCTGAAATTCCAGCAGGCACAGCACTGAAGTCATAGTGAGAAGCAGAGGGCTGTGAGAAGCAGAAGAAGGCGATAAGAAAAATCTGGTTTTGAGCTATTATGACAGGAAGCACAAAACCGGTTGTCAGTGTCTTCAAGAATTATAAAAGGTTTGAGCAATGCCCTAGCACACATGCTGACAGGATTGGCTGTGAAATATCTACAGGGAAAAAAGGCAGCACTGGCTTTTGTCCCTGGATGCCAATGGCTTCACATCTGCATTTATGGAGCTGAAGCATTGCAAATGTCTTTTTGCGATGGCAGACACTTCCTCTGGCTAGAGAGCGATCTTTCAGCTACTGTGCAGCGTGCAAATTATATACAAAACTATAACAGCATGTGGAAGTATATTGGGAGAAAATCCTTGACTTACATGTCTTCCATTATGGTCTTAAAACTATAAAGCACCACCTCGTTACATCGTAGAGGAATATGGACAGTGATCGCAACCTTGGAAATGAAATACTGATGTGAATAATTCAAGATTTTTTGCAAAGGCAAGACCAGAGCAGCCCCTTCTTATTCACAAATGTCAGCTGAAGTGGGAGTGCTGCTCTGTTTTGTATGGGATTTTACTTAATAACACCAGGTAGTGCAGAAAAATAGGTTGAAGAATATATGAGGGTTATTTAGAAATTGAGAAGTCTAAAAAAAGACTAGGCATCTGTTATTGTGGGTTCAAATAAGCCCTGAAAACTTCCTTAGTACTATTGCTATTGATTTACTTTACTTTTACTTTACTTTTGCTTTACTTTATTATGCCCAACTCTACCTAACGTTAAGCCATGAAAATGGCAAGGAAAAAACTGTTAGCAAAGTTGGTATAGATCTGTTTGCTTTGCCTCTTCATCTGACCTATAAATTCTACCTTATGGAGCTAGCCTTGCTCAAGAGTACTACACCAGGGCAGATAACCAGCTCTATAATATTGGGGTTCGTGTTTGTTTGAGAGCTGGTTTGGGGTTTTTTTGGCTAAGATGTGATCATTTAGTATTGCTCTGTTGGGCTCCCTTTGAACTGTGGGTGTTAGTCCAAGCTGTCGTGCTAGTCATGGTCTCCAGGCCAGCCCAGTCACCACGACTGGCTTTAAGCCCCATCACTGGACTTTGATAACATAACTTTTTCCACCACTATTTGGTTAGGCTGTTGTTCCAGATGGTGGCTTCAGTCTTCAGTTAGCACCGAGGACATCAGAGATGAGATGGTCTGTGCATCAGTCTGCATAGACCTCAGCATGGGTCAGCCCAGGGCAGCCCTTCTTGTGCTGTGCTCTGGAGAGCAAATTCATGGAAAGGTAAGGCCAGCACTTATAGTATCAGGATTACGTTTTTGTTTCCTGTAGGGACTGAGCAATTTTACTGAGTGCCATTTACAAAAACTTAACAGTTCAGAGAGTTTGCTTGATGGAGCAATTGTGACTCTCCTCAGGATTTCCTCTTCTTCTTGTTTAAAGACCTCTGCCTTCTGCCAGGTGCTCAGCACCCTCCAGAGAGATGCCGACTGCTCCTCGGGGGTGTCCCCCCACCCCTGGAGCCTGCCGGCATCTCTGGCACCTGCAAGGTGCTGGGTTGCAGCCTGTGGCAGTTGGTCAGCCGGGTTTCTGCTTCTCTGATCCCATGGTCAGGAGCCAGATTTCTTCACTCTTGCTGAAGAAGTGCTTTTTCCTAATCATCTGGAAAGTGACCCTTCCTTCTGTTCAGTGGAAGTAGGACACTGTGTGGCCGTAGGTTTGCATCCCATCATGAGAGTGACAGACCTCACCACTTTGTCTGCTCTGCTGGAGCTTTGCCTTTGCCAGCAGATACTCTGCTCTTCTTTCCATCAGCTACTAACACAATTTCCCTAAATGAACTACTGTCTAATGCTTTTTTTGAAATAACTATTGTAATTGTATTTTGAAATAACTAAAAATAATATAAAAATTATTACTATGTCTTTTAATTGCTTTTGTTATTCTTTACACTCTTATTTCTAAGACTGTGCATTTTTTTTTCCTAAAGCTTCCCAGGAAATATTTGTCCAGCCTTTTTTTTAACTGAGAGAGATTTGGTTGCAGTATATGATAGTGTATTGATTACATAGCATAAGGTTTAAAGATAGCTTTATAAAACATTGTTATTTCATTTGGGGAAGGCTCATTGTATTTTTATTGTTGAATATATTCTAAATGACTTTGTTAAATATGTAGAGTGCTTAGAGGATGAAACATATGAAAAGACAGTAGCAAACTAGCAGATAAGTTCTCTACTCCTTTGAGCATTGTATAATCATTTACATGTGGGCAAAGCAAGTGTGGGTGCAGTTAAAACACTGGCAGTATCTTTTAAGTGTTTAATGCAAGGTTTAAATTATAGTGTGAGATAACCACACACTGGAGAATAGCCCCAGAATCAGCTCAATCTCACACTGGCAAAACAAGGTCAGATCAAAGACTGTTTTTCCTGCATTGTCAAGAGCATTTAAACACCTCCCCTGCATTGAATTAACTTTGCAATATGCAGCATTAGAAAAATTTATCTAAACAACATTTTTTTTCAGATGAAACATGACATTGCTTATGCTTGTGTTTCAAAATCTATGCATGTGCAGTATTTTTACAACTTTGAAGAGTATTTTTGCTTTAATGCAAAAAATATAGATTTTACTGCAAAAATTTAATTTGTTATGTGCTTTTACAGCTTGTTCTTCTTTTGCTCTTTTTGTTTTTAGTTTAAAAGATCTAATCCAAAGTGAAGACGTGAAACCCAAGCTGCAGTACATCATGACTAACCCTTCCTTTTCTATGGTAACAGTTCAAAGTGAAGACAGTGGAATAACCTGGGAAACCAGCTCGAGCAGATGTTCTACTCCCTGGGCCTCAGAAACTAGTACAACTTCTGATCTTTACAGTATGGAAGGTTCACCAGTAGGTTCTCCTCCAGGAAAAGTTATCTTTATCATGGATGAAGGTAAGATTATTCAGAAAAGGAAGCGCAAATCTTCAAATAGGGTGCCAATGGCTACAAGCCTGAAGATAAGCCAGGGCAATAAAAAACGTGATGCTTCTGGAGTACAGAGGCAAGAACCAAGAACTGTTCTAGGAGATGTGCAGGCCTCCGTGTTGAATGTTGAACAGGTGGAAGCACAAGACACAGATGAGGAAATGTTGGATGACAAAGAAGATTCAGAGAACATCGCAGAAGAGCCAGTAAAACGTGCTCCAATAAGATCAATATTTAGAGAGAGCAGACTGAGAAAAGTAGGGCCGATCCTTGGAGGACCAGTGCAAGCTAGAATCCAGATGTTCAACTCGATTTTTGAAGGGGCTGAACCAGTACCTGAAACATTGGAGAAAACCAGAGTCCAGAGAAGTAGCTCATTTTCAGGAGACTCTGAACAGTTCCTTGAAACATCAGTAAAAGAAAGACTGCAGAAGCTCAGTTCACTTTCAGAAGCAGCACACCCAAAACCTTTCCAGAGAGCAAGAAGTAGAAATCTTGAAACACCATCAGAGAGAAGGGAGCAAAGACCACAACCCACAGCACGTGCAAATCAAAGCTATTCTTCACCAACAACACCTCTTGAAAAACGAGCTACTAATAAAGATGATGCTTCATCTGAAAATATTAAACGCATTAAAATGAAAGATAAACCAAGCAGATTTTCAAGCTTCGGAGCAAAAACAACTCTTCAACATGAAGAAAGGAAAGACAGACAAACTTTTTCAGAGACTCCAAAACAGGTATCAGGACATTCACTGAAGTCCTGCCCTCCTGAAGAAGTCAGGAAGCAGCAGAGTTTTTCACTTGCAGACAAAATGTCAATAACAGAGCAAACAACCTCTGTTTCACTAGAGTCCGATGATAAATCAGAGAAACAATTGCCACTTCCCTCAGCCAAAAATGCAAACAAGAAACCCAACCAATCCCCGCTGACAGCATCAGATCATCTGGATGAACCAAAGGAGCAGGAAATTGAGTCTAATTCTGCACCACAGTCTGTTTCAGCAGATTTTGTTAATGAATTAGATAGACAACGTACCCAATCTATTTTGTCTACAGCATCCATGTCAAAACATCCTCAAAGGGAAGCACAGATGTTGGCGGTTCAGTCTTACTTACCTAGTGCTCCAACATCTACATCCAAATATTCCACTCTATCTGAAACAAGACAGGAAGATGTTATTCCTCAGTCACCAGAAACTGCACAAGCTGAGTGTGAACGTGTGCTTTTATCACATTCTGTAGATGAAACAGAGAAGCAAAAAACTGAGTGTCACTCATCAAAAACTGTACTGTCAGAAACTCAGCCTTTGGGTCTATCTTATTCTTCTAGAAAAAAGGAGGATCAAAAGACCCCACCACCAGAAACCCAAAATGTTCTCTTAGAGAAGCAAACAAAACCAGAACAAGACTTTTCTTCCTCCCTTCAGGAAACAAAGGAGCAAGGAGTTAAACTAAATTCACCTGTTCCTGAAAAGATGGATTCTAAATATTTTGGAATTTCATATCCTATTCACACAGAAACAGAAGAAACTCAGAAAACTTCGGTTATAAATAAAGTGGTAGATGTGGATCGCCCTGATTTTTCAATTGAAAAAGTCAAACAAGCAGAGAGTGTGCAAATGGAGATGGGGCATCCAGATTTCTCATATTCCAGCAAAGAAATTGGGGAATCAGAGAGAACACAGATGGAGACAGAGCATCCAGATTTCTCTTTTTCCAAAGAAGAAAGAGAGGAACTGGAGGGTGCACAGATGGAGATGGAGCATCCAGACTTCTCTTTTTCAAGGGAAGAAATGGAGGAACTAGAATGTGCACAACTGGAGACAGCACATCCAGATTTCTCATATTCCAGGAAAGTAACAGAGGAATTCGAAAGTGCAAAACTGGAGACAGAATATCCAGAATTGCTTTTTTCCATGAAAGAGAAAAAGGAATTGGAGAGTGTCCAACTGGAAACAGAGCATCTAGATTTCTCATATTCCAAGGAAGAAACAGAGGAATCAGGGAGTTCACAACTGGTGAAAGAGTATCCAGAATTTTTTTCCAGGGAAGAAACAGCAGAATCAGAGAGTGCACAGCAGGAGATGGAGCATCCAGACTTTTCTTTTACCAGGGAAAAATTATCAGAAAGTACACAGCTGGAGATAGAGCACCCCAATTACTCATATTCTAGCAAAGAAACTGGAGAATCCAGAAGTGTACAACCGAAGATGGAGCACCCGGATTTCTCATATTCCAGAGAAGAAATGGTAGAATCAGATAGTGTACAGCTGGAGTTGGAGCATCCAGACTTTTCTTTTTCCAGGGAAGAAGTGGAGGAATTGGAAAGTGCACAGCTGGAGATGGAACATCAGGAGTTTTTATTTTCCAAGGAAGGAACAGAAAAACAAAAATCTGTTCCTTTTGAACTGGAACAGCCAGAGTCTTACTCCCCTGAAGAAGGAGAGCAAGAAGAAACAGCACAGCTTGCACTGGTACCTTCGGATTTATCATGTTTGATGGAAGAAGCAGAGAAAGAAAACACTACAGAAGTCCAGTTGGTCCATCCAGATATATCTGATTCCACCAGAAGAGCTGAGACACAACAAACGGAGTATCTGGAAACAGCATGTTCAGATTTACCACATCCTAGAAATAAAACAGAGCAGCAAGAATTGACACAAGCAGATTTGGACAATTCTCTCACGTTGTATTTTGGTGACAAAGGAGAACAGCTGCAATGGGGTTCACAATCTGAAGGTAAACTGTATTCACATGCCAAGGGAGCACAAGGAGAAACTACCCAACTGCAGTCAGACCATCCAGTTTCGTCATATTCTACTGGAAAAGAACAGCAACATAGAACCTCACAGCTGTGGGCAGAACAGCCAGAGACATCAGATTCCACCAGCAAAACAGAACAACGGGAAATCTTGCAACCAAAGTTGGAACAAGCAGGTTCACCGTATTCGCAAGGTACAGCACAAGAAGCTGTACAAAAAGACTTAGAAGGTCCAGAGACATCACGTTTCATTAGTGAAGCAGAGCAACAAGAAAATGTACAACTAGCTTCAGAAAACAGGGATTTCTCACTTACCACTGGAGAAGCAATGCAAGAAGGAGTGGAGTCAGGATCTTTGGGGTTCTCATATTTGATTGACAGACCAAAGCCCTTGAAAATGGCACAGATGGAGCAGGAGCAGTTGCTTCCCTCCAGTTCCACTGCTGGTGGTCAGCAGCAGGAAAAAACACCTCTGGATGTGGCCCAGACAAGTATATCCTATTCCTTTGGCAGAATGGAACAACCCAATACAGTAGAAAGAGAGATAGAAGAGCAGGAAACAGCCCAACAAAAAGCTATGCAAATGGAAATGGAGTATTCAGATTTGTCAGAAACCTGGGGGAAGGAAGAGCCACAGGTCATAGACCAAATTGATTTGTCACAGGAAGAAATAGCTCACCCAGAATTAGTGCATTCATCTTTGCCATATTCTTTCAGTGAACAAATGCAAGAAGAAATGCAAACAGAGCCAGCTTATCCAGAGCAGACATTTTCTGTAGGTACAGAAATGCAGAAGGAAATGGCACAACACGAATCAGAGCAACCATTTCATTCATGTTTTTCTGGCAAAAGAGAACAGCGAGAAATAGTATGTCCAGAGCTAGAGCAAACGTTTTTGCCATCTTCCAGTGGAAAAGAAGCTCCGCTAGAAGTGGAAATGAGTTCAGAATATCCAGATTTGTCATATTCCTTTAATGAAGCCGAACAACAAAAAAAAATGAAACATCCAACCTTACCATTTTCTTTGAAGCAACGAGAAACTGCACCACTAGTGATGCAACACTCAGATTTTTCATGCGACAGTGGTGAAGCAAAACCAGCTGATATCATAGAGCAGAAGTCAGGACATCCACGGCTCTCATACTCCATGGGAGAAACACAACCACAATCAGGACATTTGTATTCACCAGGAACCTTGGGTGAAGCACCACAATATGAAAGTACAGACGTAGAACCTAAATATCCAAATTTATCATGTTCTGATGGCCAAAGAAACCAGCAAGAAGCTTCACAATTGGATTCAAAATATCCAGATTTGTCATTTTCCTTTAGTAAAGCCAAAGAACAAGCAAATCCAGAATTTGCGTCTAAAAATCAAGAATTGCCTAAAGTTACCAGAAAAAGAGCTTCTCCAGCAACCGTACAAATAGAGTCAAAGCATCCAGATTTGACATATTCCCTTGGCAAAGCAAATGAGCTAGAAATTGCAACATGGGAAATTAAGCATCCTGATTTGTCACATTCCGCTGATGAGACAAACCGACAAAAAATAGTACTGTTGGATCAGAAACACAGGAAAATTTCTGTTGGTAGAGAAAAGGAGCAGCACACCACAAAACAGGAGTTAGAGCAAGAAAAGTTACCATATTCTCCTGGTAAAACAGAGCAATTAAAACATGCTCAGGGTGACTTCAAACAACCAGATGTATCATTTTCCATTGACAGGCCAGATGATGAAAGGGGTCCACCAGAGGCAGAGCACACTGATCTGAAGTATCCTCTGGACAATGCAGAGGTGCAAGGAAGACTGCCACAAGAAGGAGAGCAAACCTACCTGTTTGGAAAAGCAGAACAGAAAAAGGTTCAGCCAGAAATAGAAATTCCACATTTGGCCTATTCTGTGGGTACAGCAGCAGCAGAAGAAATGGCAGAACCAGGGCAGGGACATCCTGATTTGCTTTATTCTGTTTTCAAAGCAGGAGGACAGACAGCGGCACAGCTGAAACCTGAAAGCCCTGCTCTACCGGGTTCCCTTGACAAAGTGCAGGAAGTGAACCAGCTGGGGTTGGAACAGCCAGATGTGTTGCATATTCTTGACAAAACAGAGCAACTCCCCCATGCCCAGCTGGAGCTGGGCCGTACAGACTTGGCATCCCCTGCTGACAAAGTGGAGCAGCAAGGGATAGAGCACACAGCCTTAAGATGCCCTGGTGAGGGACAGGCTGTCAGCAGAGCAGAGCATCCACAAGCTGCAAAAGAGAAACTAGGAGAAAATGGATCATCTCATAGTGGAAAAGTGGAGAAAAGAGAACTGGAAGAAACAGAGCCAAAGCATCCTGATTTATCATATTCCATTGATAAAACACAAACACAAGAGACAACACAGCTGGTGTTAGGAAAACCAGATCTATCACCTTGGCCTGGCAAAACAGAGCAAGCACAAATTGCTCAAGAGGAGCAGCCAGGCGTCTTGCATTCTTTCAGAAAAGCTGCACAGGGAGAGAAAGCACAGCCAGAATTGGAACACTCACAGTTATCTTACTCTCTTAATGAAGCAGAACAAGAAACTGTAGATGTGAAATCAAACCATTCATATTTATCTGCTGGCAGATTAGAACACCATGACATCATACAAACAGAGGCAGCAATAATGGATTTGTCATGTTCAGTTCGTGGAACACGGCAGCCTCAAATTGCTGAAGTGGATTTGGCGTGTCCAGATTTGTTGGATTCCACAAGCACAGTACAGCAACAAATAAAGATTCAACCAGAGAAGGAACAGCCAGGTGATTTTTCATCATCTTTCAGC